>NC_090746.1:80269657-80310994 GCF_036898095.1 Palaemon carinicauda
GGAACTAACGAGTTTGAGTGGGACTCGAACCCCGCCTGGCGATCACCAGGCAGAGACGTTACCAAATAGGCCACAACAACCTAAGATAGATAACGCCCTTTAAAAAATTTATGTGAAAATAAATGAGAATAAAACAAATAAATAACAAACCTTGTTTTCATTAAGGGTTCCAAATAATCACTTGGTATTTCATACAGTATCCACTAACCATGTGCTGTAGAAGTTTCCTTTTTCTTTTACTTTGCATCTCTTTACAGCAGTGGATCCCTTCCAATTTCCAATGACAGTTTCATTAACTCTTCCCTTTTCTCTTTACCCTTTCTGTGACCCTCACAGAGCATGTCCTGTATCTTCACTAATAACTATTGTGGTACAGACATTGCGGTTGTCTTTGATTGAATATTCCTTCACACAGGTTTGCAGCTGGAGACCGAAGCTGGATTTTTAGTGAAAGTTATAGCAAAAATCCAAAACAAGATACTTCCAATATCGAATTGGTGACACTATTAACCGAAAGGAAATAGTTTTATTATCCGTAATATCGTGTGATAATATATATTTATATACTCATAGTACTATGATATAATCTCTGGTAACCTATCCTCCTCATTTAGCTGGCATACATTGTGTAACGTACCGCCTACTTTGATAAGTTACCATTCTAAGTAAATAGCCTCTCCGCGTACCGCAATTCTTCCCAAGTTTCACTCCCCCCTTAATTTCTATTACCAAATGTAACTCGATCACCGAGTCGCTAAGTCTATTTGTCCCTTGCTCTACAATTCGGAGAATTCCTGTAAACCTATACAACAAAGTTAACATAATTTGAGTCCCTAAAACTTAGTTTTCTCTTTTTACTTGCCTTCCTTTTCCTCCCTCTCCATGTTCAACAACAACGACATCCCCTCTCTAGTTCTCTCTTCTTTAGAGAGGTGAAGCAAACTAAATCTTTTGGAATAACCAGGTAACTGAAAGAAAAGGGCCGACCAGAATCAATAAACTTGTACTCATACCCTACTCTACGGATCGAGGCACGGGAGCGTATGATATTAATCTTCCATTTCTCCGTAGCAATTTAACATCTTAAAATTATTGAGAATCAAAGGAAAGAGACATAAGATTGCACTAGAGCGGGAAAACAAACCAACTGCATCTTCGGCTGATGTTGATTCAGCTTCCTGTACCACGAAAGCATTTATTCATTATCTCCTCCATTGTTAAGTTAAATGAAACTGGAATTAGGAAATGCTTTAGCAGCCTTACTTTAACACGTTTTCTTAGTCCTGACTCTTTAGCAGTTAAATATACGTTGAGTCAACACTTTGTTTCTCTTAGAGTTTTGCTATTCCTGACCACACTTTTTATATCAGGGTCCAGTTAATGATATTTCCCTCCCAATGTGACATTTCGGAGTTTGCAACGTGTGAGAAAATTCTTACTTTTCTCAGTGGGAAAAAAAGAGTTCTGGCCATACATCGAGAGTATTCTTACTTGAGTAAAATTATGCTTGCTTTGGACGAGAAACTTTGGATGTGGAATAAAGAGATCAGGGTCAGTTAATTTATATCACTTGATTTGTTAGGCATGCAAGCATTAACTGATTCCCTAAAGAGTCATGACAGTTTTCAATCTTCACGTGATCTACGTGATAAATACTGGTCTACCCTACCTTTAAATTAAGCTCTGTGTGAATTATTGTTATCACATATAAACTTCATGGGGGTTGGTTATATAACGTTTTAACAGAGTATTGGATTGGCATTATTAATTTGATTCACTGGTATATATTTGGGGAAATAATTACTTTTAATAAGTGATTCTTAAATGTTTAACCATTATATTCAATACTCTAAAAAATTACTCCATCCTCACGTTACTCTTTCTTTTCATTGTTGACACGGGACACTTGTTTATGGTTACGAGTGTATGTACGATAATATTGTGTTAGTAAGACAACTCTTGTCTAAACAGAGTACAATAGTTGGAATGTGGATTATTGCCATAAATCAATAATTGACAGGCCTCGGGACTGCTGTTTTATGAAATAAACGTTATAAGAAATGCCAGGACTGACACAGACTGCAAAATGATCATTATAAATAAAATCAAGTTTTGCATCGAGTGCGATCATTTCGGGCTCAATAGAAAATGGGAAAGTGCTAGAATTAAAAATTACTTAACAATAATTTCTTTTGTTGGATTTAGTCTGCACTTATTAGTTATTTCTATTGAAAGAGAAGTATCCAACATTTGACAGAGTATGCGTTAAATCTAGCAAGGAGATATTAGACTTGATAAATGATAACTGTTCTGGTCCCATAGCAAAATTTTGTGGAGATATTCTGAAAAGTTATCTTCGATCGAAACTATTTTCAACAAGTTACAAACTTGTACTTGCTCTACTGTTCGTTTATACATCTATGGAATCAATTACATTATTTAGGATATAGCAATCCTTTAAATCTGTTACAAACATGAAACATATACAATAGTGTATTTATTGAAATGGGGAGAACACTTTTTAACAATCTCGTGATTTTAATTTCCCCACGTCAACTTAACAGCTACGGTCTAGAAACACATAACATTATTTTTCCCTATGTATGTATGTTCAAGATGCCACAAAGAGACACCCCATGTTATTTTTTCAATAAACCACTAGGGAGCGTGCTAGTTTTAATAACGAAGTTATGCCATTACATGAATAATCATAGAAAACGAAATTCCTTGTTTCATTTGAAGAAGGCAAGAACGATCCGTGATTTGTTTTTATAGCCATCAAAAAATTACAGAACTATTCAATAATGTATAATCATCACGGGTATTCTCAATCAAATTTATAATCTAATAAGTGATCATGACTATTTTAGCCTTGGCTGCATTACATCGAAACACGTTTAGGTCGGGAGCCAGCCCCATCTCTTAAAGCTATCTATGCTACCTTTTTTCTATTTTTTTTTTCCACTATTCAGACTTTATACTCAAGCCATGGGTATTAGCAAAAACTCCTATGTTAATTATTTCTCGCTCCGGAGTAACAAACGACCTATTTTCTAAATTTCCATTACAAATATTTCATACCAATTACTAGTTAAGTTATTATAATCACCTTGAGTAACCATAAAAACCTGTCCAAAACTATGCAGATTAAAATGAGACCAAGTGCATTGGCGTAAAGAAAAAAAAAGTAACCTCACGGCAAAGTTTTTCATAAAAATATCATATGCACACGTAAGAAGGGGAGCTAATTGAGGAACTTTATAAAAAATCGGATAATTAACTTATATTAGTATTACATCAATCTTAAATCATGATAAGAAATATATTAGCTATCAAAAGTATAACACATGTTCATTCCATTTCTCCGCTAACCACTCAATTGAATAGTAAATTTAGAAAGATTTAACTGGCTGAGCTCTGGTCCTAAGAAAAGGTTATTGGGCTGAAAGTCTCTGATTGTAGAGATGTCAGAGAGTTAATAGTGGAAGGCACTGTCTCTACTCTTGCTAAACCTAGATCTTGCATAAATATTACAACTGCTGTATCAATGAATTCAAACCCATATATATCGACACCAACTGATCCAATCATTGTGAAACACTGCTCGGTCAGTGTTCGCACTGGTCTCGAGCAGTGGAAAAGTGTCAGAAAGTGACGACGAAAAGAAAGTGAAAAAGTACCATCTCCTGGAAATATAAAATGGGTCTATGGTTTTGCAACATAAAATGAGTTCCTGCAGCATAAAATTGGCTCCTACAACATAAAAGGAAAGTACTAATCGGTCTGGTCTCTCAGATAAAAATGTCTGTGGTGTATTTCTGTTCCTAGAAAAAATGAACTCACAAGTCACGCTTTTAACGCCTCTGTAGCTATAAGCCCAAGGGTTCAGACATGGAAAATAGCAAGGTGAGGAAAGTTAATAAGGAAACATAGAATAGTGTGCCTGAGTGTACGCTTAAAAACTCTATCCCAAGACAGCGCACGACCATGGTACAGAGGCTATGAAACTACCCAAGACTAGAGAACGTTGGTTTGATTTTGGAGTGTCCTTCTAGAAGAGCTGCTTACCATACCTAAAGAGTCTCTTCTACCCATACCAAGTAGTAAGTAGCCATTGAAAAATTACAGTGCAGTAATTAAGGCAATATCTGACTTGCTTAGCATGAATATAGAAAGCTTTTGGAAATTATTATTTGTGTCAATGTTATAGGTACTACAATTTTGCCCGGATGTGGTACTGAAGAGAAATTAAATGTATTCGGAAAGGTCACCTGCAAAACAGAAAGATTTATTGCTTGACGTGCAATCCGGAAAAAAGTATTATCGGCAAAGGTGAGTGGAAATAGGACAGAATAAACTATGCTCTCTAATATGACAAAATGTAATAACGACACGATACACAAATTATCTGAATTGAAATTTATGTAAGAAACGCACTTACATTAAACGTCGCACGACAAGAAAACTTTATAGTACCCTGCAATTTTGTATATATTTGCTTAAAATTTCCAAGGAGGTGTAATCTAACCAAACCAAAACATCAAAATTGGACTAAGCAATTCCTTAAAATTGGATCATAATTGTATTTCACAATCAACGATATTTCATCTAATGTTTCTCTTGCTATTTCACACTTGACCTATTCTAACAACTTCTGATGTGCAAAAGGGGAATAAAGGGAAAAAGATGAATTGGCCCTTCGAGATAGATTGGGTCAAAGTTTTTTAGAGAGAGAGAGAGAGAGAGAGAGAGAGAGAGAGAGAGAGAGAGAGAGAGAGAGAGAGAGAGAGAGAGAGAGCGAGAGAGAGAGAGAGAGAGAGAGAGAGAGAGAGGAGAGAGAGAGAGAGAGAGAGCGAGAGAGCGAGAGAGAGAGAAGAGAGAGAGAGAGAGAAGAGACGAGAGAAGAGGAGAGAGAGAGAGAGAGAGAGAGCGTTTTATCAGAGGGAGAAGGATTCATTTTTTTTTTACTGACATTCATCCTTCCTACCTGTGTCACATATAAAAAAAAAAGCCTTTGAAGTTCAGTTTCTTTCTTGTAACATTTTGCAAAATTGCATGAATTCATGATATTTTGCCCGAAAAAAAATTGCAAAGGAAGTATTGCCATAACTCTTTTTCGTTCGAAATATTTTTCAAAACGAAACACTGCTGTATTTCGATAATTTAGATTTCTACTTTTATACCGTTCCACCCATTTACATATTCCATTTGGGTACTGAAGTACCCCATTTGGGATATGTCTCACGAGGAATTATCACGGGAGCCAAGAAGCAAGCTAAAGATTCTCGATTCAGAATTATGTTGTTATCATTATTATATCCCCTGCTCATATATAGACACACACACACACACACACACACATATATATATATATATATATATATAAATTTATATATATATATATATATATATATATATATATATATATATATAAATTTATATAATATATATATATATATATATATATATATATATATATATAATATATATAATCCTTTCACGCCTAAATGACATTGCCAAACGAATAACTACTCGGGGGACGAGATAGCAAGCTTTAAATCTGTGCGTTTGCGTGCATATCTATCTGAATATTTAGCCATCATTTTTGTCGGGTTTGGTAACACTAGTTATTACGTGATATACAAATATTGCAGACATACACACACGCACAAACATATATATATATATATATATATATAATATATATATATATATATATATATATATATATATATATACTGTATATATACACACACACACATACCCGTTGAGATACTACCACTAGAGAGTTATTGGGGCCTTTTGACTTGCCAGACAGTACTACATTGGCTCCTGATTACTGTTCATTTTTACATTGCAATAAACAGACATCTAATAGTCTAGCCTTTTCTTTACATATTCTCCTTTGTCCTCATGTACGTGACACCACTGACATTACCAAGCAATTTTTCTTCGCTCAAGGGGTTAACTACTGCACTGTAATTGTTCAGTGGCTATTTTCCTCTTGGTAACGGTTGAAGAGACTTTATCTATGGTTAATCAGCACTTCTAGGAAAAGATAACTTCAAAATCAAACAATTGCTCTCTAGTCTTGGAGTAGTGCCATAGCCTCTGTACCATGGTCTTCCACTATCTTGGGTTAGAGCTATCTTGATTGAGGGTACACTATTCTATCTTATTTTCTTTTCCTCTGTTTTTTTTTTTTAAGATTTTATAGTTCATATATGAAAAATCTATTTTAAGGTTGTTACTGTTCTTAAAATATTTCACTTTAATTGTTCATTACTTTTCCTTGTTTCCTTTTCTCATTGGGGTGTTTTTTCACTGCTGGAGCCCTTGGGCATATAGCATCCTGATTTTCCAACTAGGGTTGTAACTTAGCAAGCTATATATATTATAATATATATATATATATATATATATATATATATATATATATATATATATATATAGATATATATATATATATACATATATACATAGATATATATATATATATATATATATATATATATATATATATATATATATATATATATATATATATACCGTTTCCAACATCAAGCTGTTTCCTTTAACAAGGGGTGTCGACAGAGGAAAACCAGGCAATAGTCATAATCCCTCTTCAACTGATTAATCGTGAATGAACTCACCCTTTCGGCCAAAGTTCCACATTTGTTACGTCATATACATACAAACATGACTCATCATTTGCGAATCAAACCTTCTTACACACAGACTTCATCTCTCAAATATTTTCTTCTTATTTTTCTTCCTGCCTACAAGAACTTCTGAACTATAAACTATTTCATTAACATACTATTGCCTATTCATTCACCTTTTTACTATTCTTACAGATTATCCCTGCACATTTCTCATCCTGTTAACTTCTCACACATCACATAAACAGTTTATCTCAAGAGCTACAATCTTGTTTGTTTTATTCGCATGCAATATTCATGCTTCATTTCCATAAAGGGGATTGGCTCAACAAATCCTTCATACAATTCCACTTTGGCTTCCACATACATTTCAAGTCTCTATCCAATCTTTTGCACAGATCTTTTCCTGTATAACCTATTCTGTTACCCACTACCTCTTGGCATATCACCCTTGCTATATTTACTCAGAATACCTTATACTAATTACTATTTCTATTATTTTTATCCATATTTAATAGCATTCATTACTATATCCTTTAGGATTTGATTATATTCTCTCTCTCTCTCTCTCTCTCTCTCTCGCTCTCTCTCCTCTCTCTCTCTCTCTCTCTCTCTCTCTCTCTCTCAAACATTATATATATATACAGTATATATATATATATATATATATATATATATATATATATTTATATACATACATGTATATATATGTATATATGTGTACATATATATGTATGTATATATATTATACTAATATACTTATATATATATATATATATATATATATATTATACACGTCATACAATTGAATATCATACATAATATGTTATAAAAATCACTAAAGATCGCATCGTATATTATTAAAACCAACTATTGTAAACAATACTTAGTGGGTAGCACATTTTGTCGAATTGGGCTTACCATTTTGCTTAAGAGGGGTTTTACTATGTTTTGACACTACCCAAAAGAAATGGCAATCCTTTCATGATAAATACCAGTAATAATTTTTTCTTAAGTTTTATCAATAGGGTTTTTGCTAGATTAATTAATCATAAGTATTGCAAATATATTTCAAATGGATTTTTACATTGTCTCTAATCTTGGTCATTACTAAATTATTAAGAAAATCAGTACTGCAAAATTAGTAATAAGCGTTATATTAGGTAAATGTTGCCTGAACTTTAGGAGAGTACAATTTCATAAGGACGACCATATGATGAACATAGCAGTTCCTCAAACATGAAAGGAACAGAAAATCCAAACAGGAATGAAGTGACTCGATAACCTTACTATAGATTTTTATATTTCAAATTCATATCCTATACTGTAGGCCTATACATAAGCTTATTTCAAGTTAATATGATAGGAGAGTTAAGCATATCGAGATTGTTTCTGTAACTCATAAGCAATCTTATGTAAGTCACGGGAATGTAATTTTCCTGTTGGGTCACTTTCTGCAAGCACTGAGAACTTCCGTCGTTATCTCGTCTGGTCTTGACACTTTTTTTTTGAGTAATTGGGTGGTACCCGACTTGTAAAATCCCCGCATTAAGTTGATTAGTATCAAAATATTGTCACCCTTTTGGCAACGTTTTCCTCCGAAACATTGCAGATTTTGTTATTGCAATTGCATTACAAATTATATATTCTTTTTATTGATTTTGTATAAACCGGCAGGGGTTCAACAGTAATTTACTAACAAACATAATTGCCTTTCAAATAATGATGTACGAATGCTTGCATATTGTGATTGTGCCGTTAACTCACACACAACAATAGTCACATAGATAGACAGATAGATAGATTGATAAACAGATAGCCCTTTCATTCAAAGACGGACGTATTTTAGGTAAAACCCTACGCAAAATTTGTCATTTTACAAAATTTCGAGTTTCAACAAAGCCTGCAATGATCTACCGCTCCTTTGTGACAAGTGTTTTCACAAATTTTCCCCCCATCAACATTTTTCCTGCCTTCTGTTGTTTTTTTCCTTGCAAACCGAAATAGGAGGTTCGATGGCTTCATCTGCGAGAGCCGGTTCTTCAATTACGTTCATCTCTCACGCTCGGCCGAAAATGAAGTCATTTTCCATCGCCTAAGTTTGTTATGAGAGAAGAGCCACGAAATAATTACCAGCTCCAATATTATTAAGGGGAAACAGAAAAAGGGCGAGCGCAATTCACGGCTGGCAATACAACCACCTAATAGAGACAAAGAGGAGCAGGAAACAGGCCGGGCTCTTGCTTCGTTCCTATAATTAGTACGAATATGCCGCTGCAGTCAGCAATGGCGCTTCACTTACAGATTGACCCACTCGAATACACACCTGATGAGAATACACAAAGTAGTGCCAGAAAGGTCATACCAAATTACCAAATAATGTTGCTGAATCTTAAAAACGTATTTAGATAAATAGTAAAAAATTTCAATTGTAAATACGCTACATGTAAAATAAAAAAAATATTTGTGTAAAATATTAAGATGCATATATATTATAAAACTATGATTGCAAATGTGCAACTTCGTAATAAAAGAAAAAAAAACAATGTTTGGTTTTCAACATATCTATTGTAATATCACAAATTGGATCTTCTCGTTAGATCATCTTGACACACCGCGAGAGAAGGATACACAGTCACAGATCACATTTAATCTGTCACACAACACGTCAACCATTAGTGTGGATATGATGCATGGCGAACACAAACAAGAAATTAATGTCAAGAATTATTGGACCTCGCCATGAATATTCATATTCTAGCTATCCAACTAAAAGGAAAATTACTTGTTTCTGAAATAATTTCATATTATAAGTCGTTTTTCAAAGAAACTTACTCATTAATTACAAATTTTTTTTAAAGAAACTTACACATTACGGAAGCTCGTTATATCTTTTAACTCTGAGATTTCAGATTAAAATTGTTTTATAAAACATTTTAGAATATCTTTTACAAAACCATTAGATTATTTGTCCGGTGTAGACCGCATACCAAGGGTTTAAAATGTAGATGGAATTTCAGTTATTTACATACTCATACATTCATTTAAACATATTTGTTGGATGTGGTATGTTAATGGAATGCAGCATTTCAGTTCGTATGTCACATGTCTACTGTGCTTCAGTAAATGATAATGGTTGTTTCATAGATTATGTAATTCTATGGTTTTTATTATTTATTATCATTCATATATTTAGATATTATCAATTTTCATCATTATTATTATTAACCATATTGGTATTATCATTACCATCATTATTGTTATTTTCATTATTACAGGTGTTTAATAATTTTCCTATTATTTGCGAAGAGTCCAGGGTTCGATCCCAATGGAGGTAGGAATTTAATTATATCTGCACACGATATTGGGTGTTGATTTTCATCAAATAAATAAATAAATAAATAAATAAATATATATATATATATATGGTGTGTGTATATATATAATATATATATTATATATATATATATAGATATATATATATATATATATAGTATATATATATATATATATATATATATATGTACACACACACACACACACACACATATATATATATATATATATATATAAGGAGAGAGAGAGGAGAGGAGAGAGAGAGAGAGAGGAGAGAGAGAGAGAGAGAGAGAGAGAGAGGTTAATCTACTGGGATACCTAGCGGAGTTAGAGGTCAAAGCCAAAAATTTGCTAAGATTCTTCAATCACGAGAGTAGTTTTTGAAAGTCTATTTTAAATGGTCAGGCGCTTGTTAACAGTTGCTGGAAATTTATGATGTATTGCAGCCATATTAATTCGAGTACTGTTGATTAGTGAGGAGGACACATGTACGAATTACGTATGAGTTGTATTGAGTAACAAGGACTTACCAGACTCTTTTTACGAGTTGGTCACACATGCATGGTCCACGGAAACATAACTAACTATAAAACTTCTTCACTTTATTCTTCTACAATTCTAGCGTTTCACTGCAAAAAGTAAACTTTTGAAATAAAAGCTATTGAGAAAAAAAAAGAAAAAAAAGAACAAAAAATCCGTGTTTGTAAAATTATCAACAAAGTAAGATTTATATTTGCCTTAAATTTTTAGAATCTCATCAACGCTATATATATATATATATATATATATATATATATATATATATAACCACATATATATATACACATATATATATATATATATATATATATATAGTATATATATATATATTGCATTTCATTCAGTCCCGTTGTTGTGTTCTAATAACATTCGGTTCATTCACAATTTTCCATATGAGATCCTCTCAGTATGATACAGGAGTCAAGTTAAATTTTTCGAACTTTAAAGAAGCCGATTCCTTTGAAGCTGAATATTTTATGCATTGACGTTTCTTTCGAGTTTTGTACGAACTAAAATATTTTGAACGTATCAAAAATTCCCAAAATGCACACAATTGTCCCGAGTTCACCTACAAGAATCGAGTCTACTATTCTAGTAAGCTTTCCACAAGTTCTTATTCGCCATTCATCGGTTTATAAGTGTGAATATATCTGTAACCCCGCATACGTTATAGCAGAATAATTCTAATATCTAAAAAAATAATAAAAAAAAAAAAAACCTTTTAATCCAGAGACATCATCACATCTATTTAAGCAGTGTCAATTCCTGATATGTTTGCTGAATAACAGTCTGGTGTTAACCCTTGGGTTATAACTGTCACCCAAAGGATAATGCAATTGCATGATAAGTGAGAGAGTTTAGAATCAGATTTCTGACATATGACAGTCAATTAAACTTCACTAATGAAAAAAAAAAAAACAAACACTGTAATAACGATAGATTGAGAGGATGAAAAGGAATTTCTGGGACGTGACCTGATGAGATTGTTCAATGCTCGAAGGTTTACATTTTCAGGTTCTGTTTGCCTTCGTGAAACGATTAAAGGCGTTACATGCGAACATATTTTCCTTCGTAAAAAGGGAGGGAGTAAGAAAGTGAGGCTGAATTACTGTATACCGGAAACAATAAAATTTTTCAGTTTACAGGTAAATCTATATTAAAAACAATGAGTAACGAGGTTCAGCTAGGCATTAAAAATTTATAGCAAGATTTTTAAATTAAAAAGCCGAAATTCAGAATTGATTTTGGAGAATGAAAAAAAATTCTCCCTTTTTCCGAGAAATAGATACTGCTTAGGGTGCATGATTATTCAAGCAATATCGAACATTCAAATAATACTCTCGAAGTTATTGGACCGTGTTGTCGTTTTGATGATACCGGGAATTTGGAATCGAAGTGCAATCTGTAGTTGTAACTTTCTGAGAGAGGGGAAAAGGTAGTTCAAATGGATGGAGTAGACGGATGCCAATAACTTATACAGGACTACAGAATTTGAAATTACAATATTTCGGGAATACAGAATTTGAAATTACGACATTTTGAAAGTGGAGTATTGGATTTTCTTTTTCATTTTAAATATATTGTCCAACAGTTTTAATATGTACATAAATGATTTAAATAGAATTAGGACATGATAAAAGTAAAGAGGTAAGCAACTAAGACGTCTTGATGGATAAATATGTCGATCAAGCTATGAAAGAAATGTTAGATAACACCATTTCAAAGAAGGATATATTTTTATCTTATATCAAAACTTATATCTATATTTCCTCGACTTACATTACTACCTTTTTATAAATATCGAAATGTGGTTCAAGTGTTATATCTCTATCTATGGCCAGCCTCCTGCTATCTACCTACTCTTACATAAGTTTGATGTTCTATCCGAATAAGAATCTATTCTATCCGAATAAGAATCTATTCTATACGAATAAGAATCTAATCAATGTTGGAAACCACACTCTTCACTCTTACATACAACCGGAACTTCCAGAATAGTATAGATACATCATTGATGCAACAATCCTTTTTAGACCCAAGTAGACCTTGAAGTTTTTTTCACAAACATTTTACATAATAAGTAATCGGTCCACAAATATTAATCTTGATGTAATCCAACACTGCTATTCATGTAATTTGCTAGTAATTCTTACTTTCATATTCAACTCCCCTTACTCTTTCACTACTATGGATCAATCATTCTTAGAATAAACGATATCAATTTTCTGTTTGTATAAGGAAAAAAAATAGCCTTTATTTCTATGAGGCCCTTATCCCATTTAGACCAGAAGCTTTACGATCTAGCAGTCCAACTTCCTTTCCTAACACTGTAATGACAACGTAGCTATTAGGTTCTAACAGAGAGGAGAGGTGAATGCAACTAAGCTCTATTAAACAGACAACGAGCTTATATACAGTACAAGAATTTGCAAACAAGAACGTCGAAAAAATTCAAACAAACAAAAACATGAGCTAGCAAGCTTACACAGGTTGGTCTATTATATCAGTGCAGGGAAGAGAGAGCGATAAGACTTAAAAAGCACTACTGTTACACTGCATGAGCGTGTATGAAACACTTACGGTATACTGTCCATTCTTTGCTTATGACTTATGACCTCGTCTGTTACTTTACACACAGTCGCTTTCATCTATACTTACAAATCTACATACACACCTTCACTTCATACATAATTCAGGTCCACCGGTATTATAACATGGATATTCAACAGTCCTTTGAAACACCCGTTTCAACATCATAAAACCTGCAATTCTTGTTATCTTTACGTAACATTTATACTTTGATTTATTTGATCAATTACCTGTATCAATGCAATTACCTTCCTCTAAAACAAAAAATGTGTCTTGTGTGTATATATATATATATATATATGTATATATATATATATATATATATATATATATATATATATATATATATATATATACACACACACACACAACTAACTAATACATACGGCAATGTCTTATTGGAACCTAAATAGAATACACCATCTCTATGCATTAACTGTTAACGTTAAATATTTCTCAAAACCATATACAAATCTATGTGTATGTATAAATATATATATATATATATATATATATATATATATATACACATATATATACACATATATATATACACTATATATATATATATATATATACATACATATAAAAATATTATGTGTTTGTATGCGTGTTTTTAAAGACATAAGTGTTCGTATGTATAGCATGAGTAAGCATCCAGAATGCAATTTCAATTATTAACAAAAGTCATCAATCTCCCTTTTCTCCTTCTCTTCCTGAAGAAAACCTTTCTTTCATCCACTCTTTCTGTGTCTCTCCTGAAATGGGACGATGCGAGATTGTGACACCCATTAGGAAAGATATTAAAAGATTAGACTGGAAGAGAAAGGTAATCTAGATAGACAGTGATTGATGATCGTCATGTTAACAGAGGATAAAACTCCAGATAAAGATGGATCATAAATACTTGCTTGGATTGCTAAGAGTACTGAGGAACAAAAGTAAACAATCTATTGAGAGAGAGAGAGAGAGAGAGAGAGAGAGAGAGAGAGAGAGAGAGAGAGAGAGAGAGAGAGAGAGAGAGAGAGATGGAATGTCAAAAGGAAACAAATAATTGTCAAATTTAGCATATGTAAATGTCTTTACATGGATGTATGAATTCAAGGGCAAATAAAGACAAAATTAACGCAGGAATCATTGTAGGATGTAGTCCTACCACCAAAAAAAAGGCTTCGGCTCAGATTTAGCCTTATTTGTGATAAAAGTGTTTGGAAATATGTGAGATGTCCTTTAGTCTAATAAAAATTTAAATCTATCCAGAAAACAATTACCAGTAGATTATCGAGAGAGATAATTGGACATCAGTAAACTATGAGCCCATGTTTCAAAGTGAAACCAGACAAGGAACTTGACCCTGAGGGAGAGAGAGAGAGAGAGAGAGAGAGAGAGAGAGAGAGAGAGAGAGAGAGAGAGATTTTTAACTGCATGCATGCACCTTAGTTCAAATCCTGATCGAGTTAAATTCCCTGAAAACAAACCCATAAAATCCTTATGAGCAAGGGGGAGTCTCATGGGTGACATGGCAGTTGTTCAAGATTCCGGCAGCAGGTTTCAGAGACTACATTCAATTCCTTACTATCGCCCAACATTCAGTCAGTGTATAGATGGGCACCAGCATTTCCTTTGCCAAGGAAATACATTTGACAAAAAGCTTTTTCTTCTCCGAAAGTATGGTTTTAGAGTGTTGGCCTTTTAGTTTTTTACAAAACTGAATAACTCCACTTTTACCCCACAAGGCTTACTCACTACCAGGTACCTAATATGCAGATTAACTTATCAATGGTGTTATTTAGTTATTTTCTGGGTACAAGACTTATACGTTTCCCTTTCCCGGTATTGTATACAGTATTAATATATATTTTCAAAGCACCGTTATTGAAATTGCATTAATGTTTAGATGCAACCAAAGCAAGTATCTAGTCACCATTTCTAATCTAACACAGTGAAAATGAAAATAAAATTTCTAATCTGAAATAACAATACACGACAATAACCTGCGGTTAACACTAAATAATAGACGTATTGTTAATTTCACTGATCTGTTCGTCTCCTTACTAACTTGAACACCAAATAATAAAATAATGTTAATGAAAATTAATTCAAATATAACATTAAAACTACTGTATAACACGTGTTAATTCATCCAGGCTAACTTAAAGCAGAATAAACAACAGAAAGCTAGTAAAACATTATAAGAAACTATTGTAAGGTCTTTGAATGCATAGACATACTACATAGTAAAATTAACATTACTGCTTTTACGACCATAAAACTATGCCGGAGCAGAACGTTAGTTGATAATGAATGGAATAGCAACGAATATGCTCCATTCATCATCTCTCGAATCATTACACAGACATAAATTTTTTTTAACAGATAAACTCATACTTAACCCTTCCATCAACAGCAATAACTGACACATGCCTCCACCATGAATACGATTATTATGCAATTATGTCATTTCCGTGGGTACTTGAAATTCAACTGAGGCCCTTTGCGTCAATAGGTGTAGGAGGAGATGATGATGACTTAAAATCCAAAAAACTCCGACGTTCAAGCACGGAAACAGAAAAAGATGATATTGGAATTTTTCCTGAATAAAGAACAAGTATATTTGATATTCAAACAACCACAGTCCCTTTCAACATTGAGCGTGACATTCGGTCTAAGGCGCCATATGGTTTCCTAGTTTTAATATTTGAGAGCTTACCCCTTAGGCCAACCAACAGTCCCTCACTCCCTCATATCCTATTCCATCCCGTCCCATCCCATCATCCTTCCGCCTTCAATCTCGTCGCTTCTCTTCTCTGATGAGATTTGACTTTCAGTGGCCTACTTTCATGCCTCAGTTGCTTTTCTTTTATCTCTCTCTCTCTCTCTCTCTCTCTCTCTTTGTTTTTCTTCAAGACCAACTACTCATTTATTCTTTAAATTGGCGCCATTCTTCTTTTAAGCAAAAAAAAAAAAAAAAAAGTAAGTAAGTAAGTAAGTAAGTTTGCTGTTAACTGACCTCACTCTTCATTACCGAATAATACTTGTTTATCTTGCTCATTTAAACTTTCAAATTTATTTGAAAGTTGATCTGGTCCTTTTTTAAGCTACATATTTTAGGAAAAGATAAATAAACCTTTAATCAGCAAGTAATTTTTCTCCAATTTGTCTTAAAATTTTCAGTCAGATTATATTCAGCATTAACTGAAAACAGGAATTACATTCAGAAAATTACCTCCCCTCTCACTTCTGGAAACCTTTTGAAGGGATTTTTCAACAGTTTGCTATGATATAGAACTCTCCTAATCTAATCTCTATTTGCCTAAAGGTAGTTTGTCAACAGAGTTAGAACTGTGAAAAGGTAGAGAATCATTTAACATATTTGGAGTTATGAAACGACATTTTCAAAATTTTCCTATTTTGGAGTCATTTAAATCTATACATACTTTATTTCTGTCATTGGACCAATTGGAACATATTTGCACTCCACAGTATTCTAGTTTTTGTCACTGGATAATATCTATGGAAATTACATAAAAACTATAAGAATAAAGAATGTAAGGAACAACCTCAGCTTGTAAAAAAAAAAAAAAAAAAGGAATGATGTTAAAACTGGAAAATTTCATAAAATGAAGGGATTTTACGTAGATTAGTTAGAACGTACCTCAAACATTTGGAATACAAAATATAAAATATCAGCAAATTTGATTACCTTAAAAAGTAAAATTAGTAAATAAACAGAACAGATTGGTAAATATGTAAATACTGATAAATTCATCGATGATAAACAGACAGATAAAGAAATTATTTAGATAAAATTAAAATATCGACAAATAAATAAATGAAATGAAGAGGTAAAATGAGCAGGATTCTCTTAATTTGTCGACTTAAAAAGAAAGGAGACTTCCTGGAATGCACAAACATCGAATGTATAGAAAGTTAAACTAAGAGAGCTCTCTTACGAAAACCTATAGCTATAAATCTTAAGAACATCATGCTCATTCTTTGCCAATCGCCTTTTATATGCTTTTTCTTTTTACATATAACAATAATTACAATAATGTCACTAAAAATAACATTCATTAAGTGAAAAATAAAACAAGAGAGCCCCCCCCCAAAAAAAAATATCACTTGATAGAATTTTAATGCTTAAATTCTATTTTGGTATCATGTGATCTCTTTTTTTTCAATTGAGCAAAATTATACTTGAAATAGGATATCATATATCCAAGATATATGAACTTTACAGTTCTTTCATGTTGCTGATTAATCTATTAATTTCATTACAAATATTGCTTAATATGCTACTCTTCGAGCATATTACTTGAAATTCTCAAATAATACCTCAAGCGATTATTTAAAAGTTTAAAGGCAGCTCATGAATGGCAGGGGCAAGGGACAGTGACATTGCCCTATCGAGTATGACAATGCCCTAGAGACTGACCATATATACATATGATCAGCGCCAAGCCCCTCTCCACCCAAGCTAGGACCAAGGAGGGCAAGGCAATGACTGCTGATGACTTAGCAAATAGACATATATTCTTCAACAACCGCCCCCCCCCCCTCCTTTCTCTCCTTAGCTCACAAGGATGGTAAGGTTGCAGCTACCAAAGAAACTAACAAGTCTGAGCGGAACTATAACCACAGTCTGGCGTTCACCAGTCAGGGACGTTACCACATCGGCCACCATAATCCTAATAATGCTAACCTAGTAGGTCCTTTCTGAAGCAAGAATTGTTAAGAAATATATGAGCTAGGATTTCATGTGCCGTAAAAAAAAATAACACTTAAATATGGTCACTAAAAAAAAAAAAAAACCAACTTTCCAAAAGGTAGGAAAATATCCAGAGTATGTTTACCATGCACACACTCTCTCTCTCTCTCTCTCTCTCTCTCTCCTCTCTCTCTCTCTCTCTCTCTCTCTCTCTCTCTCTCTCTCTCTCATCATAAATACACACATACATGCATACATACATATATACATTAAATACTTACATTATATATATATATATATATATATATATATATATATGATATAGATATATATATATACATATATATATATATATATTCACATTCAGAATAATTTCACATTTAATTCTCTTCACAAACCAAAAAAAAAAATCATAATATTCAATTACCTTCTACAACAGTTGCAGTGCAAGCCGCAGATGGTTCCCGAGACTCACATTTGAAAGTTAACTTTATTTCAATTCTTTCTAATGTGTATCATCGGTGAAAACCTATTTACTTTCAAAGCATGTCTTAGACGAAAATTTGATCCACATAATGGAATAGTCAAGGATAAAAATTTATACTGGTAATGATAAATAAGTGGTACACAAGTACGTATTGTAAGAGAAACCCTAAAATACCTCACAGATGATTAAGTATATAAAATGTTTTTAGTTACTGGCTATTTCATCAAGGATGTAATAAGGGCAATTAGGGAACTCACATGAACCCAATATAGCATTAAGTATTGGCCAATAAATGTTGAAATATTGACCCTTGAAGCAATCATTATCATATAAAAGCAGAACGAAAATAGAGCCACGAGATGGAGAAAAGTTTATATATCTTTCTCAGAGGATATGCTATAAAATAGTGATGATAATAGAAAAACAATTGAACTTATGTTAAATACTTAATACTTTTCGATGTTAGACCACTTATTCTGCATGTAAATTAATAGTATTGAAAACCATTAGCCAATTAATCTATTGAAGGAGGGAACTATAAAGAAATCTGTTCTCTTAGAAAGAACAAAAACTCCCAAATTCAAACCTTATAGTTTTTTCATAATAAAAAAATACTTTTAGTTCACAAAATCCCAACCGACATAAATTCACCACTGTCAGCTTTCACTGACGCAACAAAACGAATAAAACCCCGGAATATCATAGAAAACTCGTTGTAGCACCTCATAAAAGACCATTACATGCTTGTGGGTACAGGTGTGTGTGTTTTGGGGAATTGATATAATTCAACATTGCATTTGTTGACACTGATTTTTAAAGATAAAATGACATTAAAGTGAAGTTCCGGGACAGACGAGGCGATAACATTGCAGTATGTAAGAGGACGAATAATGTAGAACGTGTCAAAGTGATGAATAACACAGTGATGTATAGATTCCTAAATCCTTCTAACCGAGTAGTTCTGGATGGAAATTGTTCGGTAGGGAATCAAATACCGTGAGAAAGGATGATGAGTAAATTAATTGAGTAAGAAAAGAGACAAAAGGATAATTCTTACTGAAAGAAATCCAGATCCTTGTAAACTATATCAATAACTTGAGGTTTACTTGTGTGTAGAGGATAGGAGTATTTTTGCATGAATAGTGGGGAGGGAGTGAGGAGGGCTTGGGAGGATCAGGAGGGAGGCAAAGAATTAAATGGCGAGATAAGTTAATATGGACAATTAGGGAACTCACATGCAAATGGGATGATATAGCATTAAGTATTTGCCAATAAATCTTGAAATATTGACCCTTGAAGTAATTATCATGTAAAAACAAAACGAAAATACTGCCACAAGATAGAGAAAAGTTTATATACCCTTCACACGGGGTATAATATGAGATAATGATGATAATAAGAAAATGATATGGAGAGGAGCTTTGGTGGAAGAGGATGCTTTTGAAAGAAGGCATTGTAGAGGGCGCATCAGGCAACTGATCCCTTAATGTAGGGATAGCGGTGGGAAAGAAGAATTAAAGATTAATCAATCGCAAACAATTTTTCTGGAGTTACTTTTAGGGAGTAAGCAGGGAAATTGAAGGTGGATAAATGGAAAGAAAACCGGAGTTAATGAAGGAAAGAAAACCGGAGTTGATGAAATGTATTGGAGGGCCTGGTGCGTAAGACATGTTCGGCTTAGAAAAATCTTCTAAAGCAATTACTGAGAGGAATAATTGTTCATTTTGTATCAAAGGAATAAGAGGTAATTCTATAAACATTGGGACAGTTTCTTTGTATATCTGGGATTGTGGAGAACGGGTTTTAATGAGATATTACGGCCGGAAAGTGATGAATGAAGAGTGGGGTGATTTTATACTACAGTATTCATATTTAGTATCTAAATTCACTTTCTTTTGATGGAAAAGGTCGGTTTCTTCAAAAATAGTTAGTATGGGCCCTACTGCCCTCTTTATTTCACCCACCCCTATGATTTCCCTCTTTTTTACTTTTACCATCTATCACATTTATATACAAACAACCAAAGGGATTATTCAATCTTGCTATATTACGATCAATAATAAACTTCATTACTTGATCTTGAACCTTCCATTCACCTAGAAATTTTTAGTTATCAATAACTTTCAATCTTCTCTTATATATATATATATATATATATATATATATATATATATATATAGAAAAACATTGTTTTGAACTTTTACTAATCTCTTTAACTAGATCGCTTTCACAGCCTGTAACTAACACCTGCAAAATCTCAAACATTTCATGCTATATACAGAGCCATTTTAATATCATACAATTTTCTTTATCCTTGGAGTTATTAAAATGGCAAAGAGATACATACTTGTCTGAAACTTGAATTTACACAAAAAAAGTCTCTCCCATATAAATATTGTAATAACTGATAATAAAGATATTTCTTGCTCTTACACTATCTAATATAAAATACCTCCTCTGCTTCACATCGCACTTCTGTCATATAATTTCCCTACAATAATTTACACCACATAAAGATTTGTTTACCTTTCTGAAAACCTACTTCGACAATATTTCGAGCCAAATCATAGACCCAAGCGCACCCTTCCGTCTGCAATCACCTCTCATTCTTGTTGCATCAGCATTTTGTCATCTGCTTTGCTTCCTCCATCCCACATTATGCTCCAGAATCATTACAATATCTTTTATTCCCTTTCCCTTATACGAGTGTACTCTTCAGTTATTCATTTCGGAACTTCCCTTATTCAGATAAACCTTACACACCCTGGTCATCCCCTCAGTTTAGCTATTATATACCTAAGAGAACATTTCATTATTATTCTCACTTAAACATGTTCTCCATTTTGCATTTATCTATTTGATTTTTTCATGTCTCCTTACTATTCTATTCTATTTTTTTTTCATCTATCTACCAGCAAAAGGTCTAAAAATATCTTTATTATTCGCATTTAAACATAATCTCCCTTTTACAATTATTTATTTGTGCCTTGCTTTATGCAGATATGCCTGTTTTAACCAATACTTATACAACTCCACAAAAACTCTCCATGCCCAAGGCTGCAATCTGTTCCGGCAGCATCTCTTCCTTCGCGTTTTTATTTTATTCTAAGGCCTATTGACCAATAACCTATTATCTTGTATTCCCCCTCTCTCTAAAGAACTTGCTGCAATTCACCCTTAAATCTTCTATAGCCCTACCTTTTTCTAATTCCCCTTTTTTCTATTACCACTACTATATAATGTTTTTTTTTTTTTTCAATACATCATTGATAATAGAATTATTTTAAAACAAAACATGGTGAAAAAATAATCCCAACAAATGTTGATATCAATATCAAATGAACAATAAAAGCCCTTGAAAGTACAGAAATTCGTGAGGGTAAAATTAGAAACTATAATTAACAGTTGTGTTTGGGTGACGGGCCAATTATAAAGTCCTTTCACTTTAAAATAGAACGTGGAGCACTTCTCTCCCTTAGACCTCATTATTTCAGTAAATAGTGACATCGAGAATGAAATATTCTCGGTAATGAGAATGTTTTCCCTACGTTCTTCTTGGCAACTTGGATAAAACAATATAAGAAATTAATGAAACATTTCCAAACAAACCAAATCAAAACAGAAGCGACAATCTCCAACCTCACTCCTTAAATTCATTAATTAATTGGACAATTTACTTCAGAGAAGGCGAGAATGCGAAGGGATTGGGTTGACAAATGAGAGAGAGAGAGAGAGAGAGAGAGAGAGAGAGAGAGAGAGAGAGAGAGAGAGAGAGAGAGAGAGAGAGAGAGAGCGAGAGAGAGAGAGGCTATTCAATGCAACACTGATGGCCGCATTCATAAATATTTTTCCACGACTATTTCATCAATAAACACAACTGTTAGATCTTTTTAATTTTAATGCACATCTTCTGAAGTTCAATTTCTAATCATATTTTAAAGGGTTTGCAGCATCTTCGGGATATGTAATATATCTCTTGATTATAGACATTTTGGAATACTATTTAGTTTAACTAATGTGATTTTTGCTACAAAGGCCACGGTGTTAGCCTATCTCGGCTAACAAGATAAACCATAATGTGATAGGGAAAAGAACAATACCCGTCTATTTGTCTGTTTCAAGTCCGTAGAGATACTTCACCATTTGAGGGTCCCAATAACAATAAAGTTATTAGGAAACTATCAAAATCTCGCAGCTAAACTAGATGAAGTACATTTTTAAACCCAAAGAAGGAGAGCAAATGCAGAACTGGAATAACCAGATTGAAATTTAAACAAACTTAGCAATAGTTTGACAAGGCTGAGCTTTGCAAATGGTTCTTAATTAAAAAGAAAAAAAATCTTCGAACGTTAAAAAAAAAAATTTACTTTTGGAAGAGAGGATGGATATTAACTTTTAAGAAAAAGTAATGTAAATTTACTTACGATCTAGTATCTTTAATGAGAAAGGAAAACAAGTGTCCAATAACTCGGTAACATCCACCAGTTAAAAGAAATATATACACGCATGACCAAAATCTTTGTGTTACAATGACACTGCAGTTGTCTGTTATAATCCCATTACTGAATACGAAGATTCCTTCAAGAGATGAATAACCAACAGCACTGAACATTATACTTCGTAAATGAAACTTGAATGCTAATCTGAGAAGAAAAAAACCTATGAAACTAGAAATTCAATGAACTACCACTGTATTTGGTACATGGATAGCAATGTTTTTCACATTGCTTGGTCAGTGTATGTTGAGAACTATTTTATGTATGTGAGTATGCTATCTGGCCACAGATATATCATGAATATCTAATCTGGTTTATACGGATACCAAATATAAGATGAAAACCAAGTTGAGAATGTTTTACTGGATATAGAAGTACAAATGGTTATAGATATAGACAAACATTTACAAAATCGAACACAAATATTAGTCGTCAACATACAGACTATATGTAATGGAAAAACGCTTACAGGAATTAATTGAAAAATGTGAATATAATAAATGGTGGTAATATTAGTACAAAGAATAGACTTCCCAATATTGAAATAAATGAATGAATAAATGAAATATAGAACGTGTAAAAGACCTAGCTGAAAATGCAGAATACTCTAAACCCAAATTGGTTTGGCAAAATTTACCAATATCCAGTTCTGAATACTAAACTGCATAAAAATTGTATAAGATTATTCAAAAATAATATTTCAGGATAAATCTGAAAGAAATATGAGTAAAGGAAATGGAAAATAGATGGTTTTAAAAAAATTCTCACAGAATTAATGAAAACCAGAAGAGTATAAATACGAAGTAGAATTCGGAGTAAAGACTACCATTAACTATGTTATGCTAAGAAACTTAAAAAACGAGAAAAAACTTACATAATATTACTTTTGAAAAAGTGTTCAGTGTCCAAAGAGAGCAAATGAAGATAACGTGAAAGTCAATAATACAAAAACAATACCAATGGAATGAAATAACAATCTTAAACTGATAATTACTAACAAAGAACACAAATACTTCCAATTCTCACGATGAAATATAAACGAAGCTTGATTCTCATTTCCTTTGTCCTTGAGTTTCACGGACATATTTCAAAAGTGTGCACACTGGTGTTTTGAATTTTTAAAGCCACAATTTAGAGCAGTTATTATTATTACTTGCTAAGCTACAACCCTAGTTGGAAAAGCAAGATGCTATAAGCCCAGTGACCCCAACAAAGAAAATAGCCCAGTGAGGAAAGGAAACAAGGAAAAATTTTTTAAGAACAGCAACAACATTAAAATAAATATTTCCTATATAAACTTAACAAAACAAGAGGAAGAGAAATTAGATAGAATAGTGTGCCTGAGTGTACAATGATAATAACAATAAGTCTATAAACAAGTATCTTGTTCCAGTAATTCCAGTATGGATGGAAAGTCCCTGACTTTCAAGAATAAGTCTGAGAAAGATACATAGCAATAAATAGTAACAGAACACACTAAATGCAGCACTGCGACAGGGCCTGTGTCGCGCTGTTAATGAGTTCATTAAACTATGTACAGTATGTTAAGACAGCAAAGGCCTAACCAGAGAAGGGAGGTTTCATAGGATGTCAAGAACAAAGTCAGAGTGAGGGAACAACAGAGTGATAAGGTCTTAGCCAATAAGGTCTAGTGTATCATTTAAGTGCCAGAAGATTGAGTGATCATGGTAAAAGATTCCTATTCATATATCAATATCATAAACTGAAATGTATGAGGCAAAAAATTACTCAGAGCTATTGTAAAAGGAACTATTATTTTCCTCATTCTCAGCCCCACCCCCCCCCCCAAAAAAAAAATGAAATCCTGGTATAAAGGGCTTTAATATCGAGCACATATTTTTTTTCCTCCGTCTGTCTGTTTGTTTGTCTGTCTGTTGGCGTTATTTAAGGAATTGCCGCTTTGATGAAAGGTTTAAATTACAGCTATAATGCCCAACAAAGGATTCACAGGCCGACAATTTCTAAATGAAGTTGAGCAATTGTGGTAAAATTCTCTCGCAGTTACGAAGATAATTTGAAAAATGTCCAAAAACTCATCAACAGTTGTGAAAAAAAGCACATCCTTTTCAAAACAGTGCACTGCATGAATATTCATGATGAAGAAAGGCTGAATGCCACAGGACATTATCATACTAATTTTAGAAATAATACGGGAAAATGCGAAAGAGTTTTCCATTATTCCTTTGAAATCTTACGCTAACTGACCAAAAAGAAAAAAATTAAAACATTTTAGTTTATTGGTCAACTCACAAAGACTTTCAGGAAACCAATGCTAAAGCATGTTTTTAAATACAGAAAAGAAAAATTCTTGAAGTTTTCAGCATTTGAAAAAAAGATCGAAAATAAACGCAAAGGTAAACTATACATATGCGTTTAATATGTTCAAATCATGTCTCTCAAAATTTACGGAGTGAAAAACATTTGGAAAAAATTTTCATATCAATAATATCAACTATAATTCGGGTAAATGGACCTTGACTCGTACAGTATTCATCTCCATACCAAAAAATCATTTCCCCTTCAATATTTTCAAAAGTTGAAGCATGAAAGGTGATTTGGCTGACTGGTTTCCCAATGGACTCCAATATGGACAAAACACAAGCAAAAATTTGCCAGTGAATCTACCAGTAACCATAGGATATATATTAAATTCCATTGGTCGACATGTTATTGATGGCCGTTTAAAGGCAATTCGTTGAAACGAAATACGATGTGTTATGTCAACGGTTACGTATAAAAGTGTCACTTTGCGCTAAAAATATTGTACGGAATAACCTACTTGCTGAAAATATTTTTCCTGTAAGCAATTTTAGTAAAATACACATGCAGGATGCAAATTCAAATTACATTTCTTAGAACTCACAAGAAAAAAGCTGATTTTATATGCTTTGTCACTATGGTACGTCTCTCTCTCTCTCTCTCTCTCTCTCTCTCTCTCTCTCTCTCTCTCTCTCTCTCTCTCTCTCCCTCTCTCTCTCTCTCTCTCTCTCTCTCTCTCTCTCTCTCTCTCTCTCAAGATCCATAAAAAAGAAAGAACAAATACAGGCAAAAAAAGAAAAAAATAACACTTGGGGTTACCAATGGAAACATTGACATGCTTGGGTAGCAAATATGAACAATTGTTTAAAAAATCTACTATCTTCACCAGGGGCATAAAGCTAATACTTTCGCCAGGATTTTTTTCTTGCCTGCCTGTCCGAAGAACGATGTTATCTTTTAAATAAAAACTTCAAAGAATTCATGTAGGACCAAGAAAGCCCCTTTCGGGTTTTGAGGTCTGTTAAGACTTTCTCTCTCTCTCTCTCTCTCTCTCTCTCTCTCTCTCTCTCTCTCTCTCTCTCTCTCAAGCTATTAAATAAGTTCAATATTAGGAAGAGATGAGTAAGAGGTAAAGGAAATGTTGAATGTTTTTTTTATGGAAATCGCAGCATCAGTTCATGAAAATATGAAGAACACAAAGATAAGGCAATGATCTTTTCTATACGAATACAGAAAAAATAGAAATATCCAATGTTAGATTATATACATAAAGCTTAAGATCAGTTGGCATTTTAACTTTCCGTCTCCTTTGACACCAGAATTAAAACATAAAACAAATGGGTCACTGGGGAAAAACCTCTTTACATAATCCTATAAAATATTTACCGTCTCGACAGCCAAGAATGTGCTATCATCCTGACAAAGCAAGAAAGAAAATAGATTGAAAATAATGTAACTGGGTAATTTGATTTTTATATCTATATTAAATATTCTCTTATAAGGGATAACTTCGAAAACGAAAACAAAAAAAATAATGTTTTCTTCATGAATTGAAGTGTAATAAATTGAGGCATCAAGTCTCTGCTCTTCATAAACACTGTCACTGAATTATTCTAATACAATTTCTTTTGAAAAAACATTAACCGTAGGAGACAAACTATACAATAGATGTGCATATGACATAAAATTCGTGAATAAACAGACTGCATTTTATCTCGTCAAAAATTTATGCTTTGCTTCGTTTTTTTTCCCCCTATTGTTATCATGTTATTAGTAATAATTGTGCTTGGTAACTACACAATACTGTTTTACATATATGTAAAGAAACGAAAGATATTCTATGCCTTTACATATTAAATATAAAGAATATACTGGTAATGGTTTCATAACGAAATTTTCATAATTTTGTTAATATCTGTGTGATAGACTGAAAAATGCGCTTTATTTCCTAACAATATTTACTTTTGTTCTTGTGATTAGTTATTACAAAGCAATCACTCAATGATAAAATTATTCATATGTAAATCGTCGTTCTTTGTTTAATAATATAACAAGGAGTCAAAATCAGCAAAACCACCTTTCACAATACCGGCATTTTAGTTTGCAAACAGAAATTTTTATAAGTATATTTACGTAATTTTTTTCCAATGAAAACATGTGAATATGAATACAACCCCAAATCATAAAAATGTTCAAAGGTAATGACCCTGTGAATGAAAAAAAATCATCGTATTATTTGCCTTTGACCGTGTTAATGATGAGGCCCTTGTATTCAAACTTAAAACAGATAAGAGTAGGCGAGTTTTTTCTTAATATTCTTATTAGTTGTAAATAGTAGTTAATGGGCACCATAATGAATAAAGGAATGTAATATTTGTTGTTGCCAAGGGTTATGTTTTTGGTTCATTACTTTTCATTTTATATGTAATATGATGTTACTCTTTTTGCATCCATTCCAGAACCTGAATGTGGATGGTTGCTGAATCCCATATAAGAGATTCAGATAAAATTAGTGCATGGCTCAAATTATGAGGGATAATGTTGACCCCTAACAAAATTCAAACTATTTTTGTAAGTAGGTCGGGGACCGTGACTCATCGCCATCCAGATCTTTGCATAAACAATGTCCCCTTAGCTATATACAACTCGTCTAAAATCTTAGGTATAATTCGTAATAAAAAATTTACTTCAGAGAAGCACATTATACCTGCTTCTTCTTCAACTGGACAAAAACATGGAACATTTCGGTGATCAGTTCATCCTGAAGTAATGATTTAATTTTTTAATTCTACCTTGTTTTGAAGTATTGTTTTCCTGTCTAGTCTTCAGCTGTTGACTCTCTTTAATTTGTAGGGCCAAAACATGTTGTGTACTACAGTATAATGTCGTAGGATATGATGATGATGATTAAAATTATCAAAATTATCAAAATTATTAAATCCTTATTCGTGATTTGTATACTATTTTTGGCAAAGTCGTTGAGCTAGTTCCTTGTGCATGTTGTATTTTTTTTCTAATTCACACAATCCTTTGCATTCAGATTTTCCCAGACAGTACCATACTGTGCGAAGTAGTAGGTATGCAGTTAACTCTAAAAGTCTTGCTGTCTCCATCAATAGGCTCAATATTATACAGTACTATAAAAGTTTTATTCAAGCTTTGATCAGATCGTGAAATGACCTTCCTAATCTGGTGGTTGAATCAGTGGAACTTCAGAAATTCAAACTTGATGAGCAAGTTGACAAAAGTCTCTCTCATAGTTTTGTAATGTGCAAACACCAAGCAACGCTTAATAACTGCCATCAAACTCCAATCAACCTAAACGACACAGCTAAATTTGGCATACCAGAGCATATTGCTTCCGACACGGGTACAATTTTCAATTGTGGCCATCATTAAGGCCGATTCACACGACCCGTTTTCTTTCCGACAGGCTGGGTGGTGGCTAACCTCCGTCGAAATCTTGTACTCACACGAGGCGTTCAGTATCCGTTTACCAGCGGCCGGTTTTCATTGTATACTCGAATCTGTCACGTGAACACCGAGTAAATTACGATAATTTTGACACTATAAGATGTTGGTTGATAACTGTGTTGATAAAATAAGTTATGCAACTTCATTGTACTTTATGCACCATGACAAGAATATTAAAATTATGATAAACTCACCTGTTTTATTTAATGCCTCTCCAGTCATTTTCCATATTTTTTATTTATGTAAATCATTTCTATACATCTTGTTTGCCATGTCAAACATCTCCTCACACCCTTGAAAAATTTCAATTAACCTCTAATACATGATGTCAACAACAAACTTACTAATTTCTATGACTATACTAAGAGGAAAAGTCAGGGTTTGTAGGCCACGAAACGAACGGGTACGATACAAGTCCTCGTTCACACAAAACATCATCCAGCCGTTGGTTGGGACGGGTGGCTAACGGCCGTCAAACGGGACGAGGTTTCTTGAAAAGAAAGCCGAGCCGACTCGGACGGCTGACGTCCGAGGGCCGCCGTCAGCCTAACGGGTCGTGTGAACAGTTGCATTTGAATACACGTAAGAAAGCTAGACGGCGCTTAACCGACAGCCAGCCTGTCGGAAAGAAAACAGGTCGTGTGAATCGGCCTTTAGGGTATCTTCTCGGCATCTCCCTACAGCCACTGTAGCCAATGGAATGGTGGAATGTTTCAATTGTATCCTCAAACAAGCTTTGATGTCCTACTTTACTGATTCCAGCTGGCTTGTACAACTTTCTTGGGTCCTTCTTGGACCGAGGATCACTCTCAAGGGCGCCAAGGATGCAGGAGTAGCATAAACGGTATATGCCAACCTGTTGGTCATCCCAGCAGATTTTTTTTTCTCCGTCCGCCAACTCCCCCGATGATCTTCAGTGCAAGTGGGGAAATTTATCTTCTGCCGTCACTAGCATAGCAGCACTTACCGAAAATTCTACACAACGCAACACACAACACATATCTTCATGTTCACCAAATCTTGCAAGCCACCACTTACGTCCCCATATACATGCCCTTTGCTTGTCATCTGTCGCCCTCGGAAAGCTTTCCTAATCAACATCCATGAAAAAGAGGAGGGGGATCACCGAAGACTGCATAAAACCTGTGTATCTCCTACAGGACGACCCACCAACAGTATGACTCTATACAGCAGGTCACCCTGTTTTACGTGCCTGTCTGTTTCAGGGGAAAGTTATGTAATGCACATGTAACTGACAACGCACATACAAATGAAGAAGTTTGCTCTCTCTCTCTCTCTCTCTCTCTCTCTCTCTCTCTCTCTCTCTCTCTCTCTGTATGCGTGTATACACACACACACACACACACATATGTATATATATATATATATATATATATATATATATATATATATATATATATATATATATATATATATATACAAAATTGAAAAATAAAACTTCAATTTTACCCCGATGTTTGCGATTTACTTATAAGGAATTTCCCATAAATATATTATAAGACATATAGTAAATATGGAAATAAACAAAACATCTACTGCTCTCTGAATCTTAAGATTGTGTCTTCTACTAATGGTAGATGTGCTTTGTTGATATAATTACTGTACCGTAAATCTTTCTCCGCCCACTTACAATCAAATTAAGTCTGGAGATTCCTACTCTAGTTTCTGTAATAAATAAGGAAAACGAATTTCCTTATTTTTCTCAAGTGTACTTGGACTTTCTCCCCGGTTGGGTCTTTTTTGTTTTGTTTTTTATAAGTAGAGGTAGTTTTTCATTTCATACCATAAAGAACACGCCATTACATATTAGATGCATTTGATTAAAATGCCATATTTTCTATAATTTTTCTATATTTTCCATTGGTATTTTTACTACGACATTCTGTTTCCTATAAAATGAAATATGTAAATCGAATTATGAGCGACTATATTTTTGACTGGGGAAAAGTGACAAATATAAACTGTACAAAAATAAACGAATATATTTTCCTTTATCCTATTATAAGATTGAGTTCCAATCCATTTGGTTGGAAAAAGGCAGTTCGTGCTTGGCCAACAGTAAGATTAAAAAATAAATACAAAACAATATCACTGAAATTACAGGGAGCCATTATTAAATAAGTAACAGAAAATAAGCCTCCACCTCAAATAAAAGAAATTAAAGATAAAATATCCTTATTTCAATCTCAATGAGAAGTGTCTGTTTGAAGAAGCAACTTTGACTGGAAGAACTTTCACTTCAGTAATTTATTTAGAAGCTACAGGATAACCTTTAGATTTTCTAGGCTGAATCAATTTATGACACCTGGCAATGATTACTATATTGCCTTATTAAATACTCGTCCTGGATATATGGGGTAATTAGGGAAAAAAAAAATCATCTCTTCAGTACCCCAATAAAGATTTCACATAAACAGCAGACAAAACAAACATGTGTGTGTACAGAGGCATCACTACACTTAGTTAAAATGTAAGACAGGAAAAAAAGTATGGAAAAACCTGTCGTCTCAAATATGCAGTATATATAAACTACTTTAGTCTAAAACCATGCAACAATAATCAAGAATATATAAGAAACAAATGAATAACACCATTATTATGTCACTAATAAAAAAAGATAACTATAAAGAGATTAAATAATGATAATTTGCAATGGAAGTTGCATCACTGTACGTAGAAACACAATTTATTGTTGAATTAATCCTAATATCATGGTCATCATTCCAGCAGACTCTCCAAGGTCTCTAGCAGTATTGGAGGCACTCCTTGAAAGAGACCCTTCATCAGACCTCGACTAACTCGTCCTCCACTCAACAAGGCCTCGAGAGTCCAGTCCAGGTGACAATTCCCACTCCAGTGGTCGAGAGAAAAGACTTCCTTGCCCCTTTCCCTGTCTCATCCAGGACTAAAGTGGGAGGTAGCAAAGGGAAAGAGAGAAGAGAGATGGTGTGTTCGCATTCATACAAGTTATATATTGCAATATGACACATACAACACTTCGGCCGATGGAAAGAAGGTCCAGTCGTTCTATTTCCATTACACGTAACTCGATCAAACAGAGAAAGAAAAGGAATGCCTTCGTTATATCCTGTGACTTTTAGGGAAAGGAAATGGCAGTATACGAAGCACCTGCGAGGGATATAACGCTATGTGACTGTGGAAGATTCTTGGATTCATTTTTTATCACAAAAATGAAAATGTGTACGTAAACTGTTCATTGATAAATACGCCATTCGCAGTTTTGAAACTAGAATGCCTTGGCATTACTAGAAAAAAAGCGACCCTTTGGTTCTCCTTATGGATGGCCCGTTATACAATGAGTATATTGTACGCTTTATATCGCTAATTTCTCAAATATCAAAATATAGCACTTTTTTCAATCGAAGTGTTCTGAAGTAATCCGATCAAAGGAATATAGTTATTTTCGTACAAAATATAAAAATCATAACAACATTTAGTTAAGTAAACATATGCATGGATAATGGAATGATTACTCAACTGTCATAACTTTACTACTGTTTGAGGGAAAAGTTGAAAGAAAGGAAAAGATACAGGAAGGGATATAGAAATCTGCCTCTTGTTACACGTGGATTCATTAGATTCAAGGAAAATCGATTATGAGGAGTACTGTGGCCAAATTACATTATAGTTTACATGTTGAAGGAAATAACCGGCCTCACACCAATTAATACAAGGCTGAAATTGCTAGAATATTGATGTTCATACACATCTTTATACGTCATGCCATATGTGAAAATAGATTCTCATGAATATCCATTGAAATGAAGTTTTAATCACTGACTAATTCACAACAATCAATTTAATGTTATTTAATAATTTTTTTGTTTACAATCCAAATTTGAATATCTCTCATTCATATATACATCACACTGAAAATATTATAGCTATGCTAACCATATCTACCCGATGGTAAATTTTCAACTTCAACAAGTAATTATCCATATAATTGTCATAAAAATTTCCGTAGTTATGACTCCTATATCAAACCATTACTCAATCACACCTTACGTGATTATTTATTCACTATTGCAACTTGATAATCATATCCCTATGCCATTGCAATATTATATGATTAAGACACCAATCCAAAAAGCATCATCATCATCATCATTATTATTATTATTATTATTATTACAAGGTAAACTATAACATTATTTGGAAAAGCAAGAAGCTGTAAGCCCAAGGGCTCCAACAGGGAAAAATAGGCCAGTGAGGAGAGTAAACAAGTAAATAAGCAAACTCCAAGAGAAGTAATTAACAACCAAGATAAAAAATTTTAAGAATCGTAGACTATATAAATAAGATAGCTTTGAGATTAATGCTTATGATGCTGACTCCTTCTGCCGTGTACAATAACATATCCAATCACTTTTTGTAATTTCGTAAAAAAAAAAAAAAAAAAAAAAAAAAAAAAAAAAAAAAAAAAAAACCGCATATACTGGTCAATGTATAATTTCTTGAAGCCAAGTTGCAATAACTCCAAACCCCTAAGACTTACAATACACTAGACCTTATTCCGTCTAAACTTCGACATTCAAAGCCTGTTTATTTTCAGGCAAAACCTCCAGATGTCCTATACATTAAGAATCTTACAATAACATTTTTTTCATTGAAATTAACTATTAAAAAATCTTACAATTACAATTTCTTCATGGACAATAACTAACGAAAACCCCCACAAATCTAACCTACATGTTCAATTTCTATCAGAGCATTGCAGTTTGTCGTCCTATTTCACTCACTACAAAATATTTTGAACCCAGATACACAGAGCTAAGCCGGGAAAAGCATCTCTCCTCACTCCCAATCACTTCATTAAAACGGCAAATTGCCAAGAAGTGTAATCCAGATAGAGAAGAAGGGAACAATAAGAAAACCAGAAATAATGCCAGAGTTACCGTGTCTTACCCAGGCAGGACGAACCAAAATAGCGATATTGAAAAGAGATAATTTAAAAACAATAGTGCTTTACCCATGGAATTTTGCAAAGGGCGAGGAGAATATTTTATTTACCAATTCCCATGAAATTGCCATTTATTCTTGCTCAGTCAGATGTATTCAAACGTGAAAATTTACAATATTCTTTCTGAGCGGGATATCACGTAGGATATTGTACAGTTGATAATAAAATACTTTAGTTCATAATTATGCAGTCTAGAGCATAACACGTAAAATGAACTAAGTTTCCTCTAAAACATTTCCTAAAAAATCATATATTAATTTCAATGAATAGACAAAAATCATCATTAAGCATAAACATAAATAAATCGAAATTTCATATTCACGGAATGAAATACCACCACCCGGATTTGTTAAGTCATTGCCAACACCCCCCCCCCCCCTCCCACCAACATAATACCATTTGAAGTAATAAAAAAGAATCACAACATTATCTACCAAGCAATATTTCCCGATTAAGTAACATGTTTTCGATCAAAGATTTTCTTCCTGAAATATTAAAACATTTAGATCTAAGAATGAATTCATTAAAATATGCTGAGATTGAAAAGAATCAGACAATTATTCCCTTGGATAGAGCAATAGGAAAACTTTGTTATTCTGTTTCTAGTCATTTCTAAAATCTAAAATAAAAGCAATGTGTAGTTTAAAGTTTATGAAAGTAACACGCAATTAATCATATGGCCATAGACACGGCACAAAAGATTAAGTATTAAAAAACAAAAGGTATTTCTACCCTTGTTAAAATGGCTAGCTATGCTTTCGATTTCAATTTGAAACAGTCAAGATGGAAGATTTATTTCTCCTCTGTTTGAAAGTTTGGAGAATTTTCTTGCAAAGAAAGCATTCGTGACATGGTAAAGTTAAACTACATCTTCAGAGAAATATGAGCTAAGATAACATTTGCTAAAGTATAAACGTGAATGACATTCAAAATCTCCAGTTCAGTAGTGAATGATAAATGTGGCAACAGGGGATCTGCCTGAAACTTTCAGAATTCAATTTCTGATGCAAACCCACTTCAATTTGCGCCATTTGCATACGCAACGACAAGACAGATGCACTACTTCTCAAGTTTTCCCTGAAAAGGGATCACAACACACACCCTTTGTGAAATGGAGACCTCTCAATCTTCATATTTTCTTTTTCCAGACATCCCAAATACATTTTCAAGGCGAGTCGGTTTGGATTTCTTTCTCTTGCAATATTCTTATCAACAGCTGTATCAGTTTACGAGAATTTCACATTTTTAGCTTGCAATTCTTCTAATGCAATGATATATTGAACAAACGCTAAATTCTTACGGCCTGAAGATCTTTTCCCATTGGTACTTTATAACTCTTAAGTTCAACAAACATATTTTTTAATATAAATCTTGAATATTATTGCAACGGTAGTAGCTGTCGTGATAAAGCTAACCCAAATATAAAATTGCCATTGGAGTAGAACTGGCAGATAAAAGGACGTTACAAACAAGTGCAACGCGAAACGGTTAGTATCTCGATTTCTTTGCATAGTAATTAGGTATTTAAATCCAATACAAAAGCAAAGCGAAAACTTAAATGCAGAAAAATTTTGTTATCTTACAGAGAATAATAATTAAAATAATGAATTCAGCTTCCCTCTCTCTCTCTCTCTCTCTCTCTCTCCTCTCTCTCTCTCTCTCTCTCTCTCTCTCTCTCTCTCTCTCTCTCTCTTTGTTTCATGGTTTTATGTAATTCATCTTCTTTCTCTCTCTCTGTCTAAGGAAAGATGAAGAAAGGTAAATACTGATTTGATAAATAATTAATATTAAAATTTTATTGCTTATCAACTCGTTCACACTGAACCAGTTAACAAATGGAAGTACACCTCTTATCCACTATGGTAATCATACGTAGCAAAATCTCATCTTTTCTTATATTAATCATTATAAGTGACAATAATGTTGGTTTCCATGGGATGTGACAACGATTCATTTGATTTGATGCGGTCTTCACTAACCGCTAATTAGATATTAGTGATTAATTGAGACTGGATTTCTTGTTATTCATCTGATTATATGAATTACAAATTGAAAAAGCCTGTAACATGCCTTTGTCATCCCTAACTTCATTGGCATTTATCAGTTAAAATTACCGTAAACCATTATATTATTCAGTGTAGGGATATTTTCTCCAAAAGAGTACCAATGTTTTTACTAACCATTCGTAAACATTTCTATCTCATATTTGAGGTCAGATTTCCAGGGTCAATGAAAAATATTAGCATAGGAAATATTTCAAGAATCAGGATAATGAAATATTGTTTTCCTCTCTCTCTCTCTCTCTCTCTCTCTCTCTCTCTCTCTCTCTCTCTCTCTCTCTCTCTCTCTCTCTCTCTCTCTCTTCTTGTGCGTGTGTTTGTTCGTGTTAGTTTGGGCCTACGTTGATATGTGATAATAGAATTCCGGTCACGTTTCTGATTACAAGCGACAGTGTTGCATTACGTGCCTTGTTATCCTTAGGAAAGCTATTGCAGGTCCAACTAGAACGTTTCGTGCTGGTTCCTAAAACCATTGATCGAGGTGCCGTTTGTTACGCATTGAAGGGATATTGCTAATTCTATATTTGGACTCTGCACATGAGATGCTATCTCAAAATCTGAGGATTCTTGCGTGAAATACACTCATATCTTTGTTTGCGCAAATGATCATGCTATGGCGCAGAATTTGAAGATGACCTCATTTACAATTTACTTTCATTATTTACATATTTTTTGTTGTTGTTGTTGTTGTTGTTGTTGTTGTTGTTGTTATTTACAAATCAGTCCTTGAAATATTCCGACAAACTGGATTTTTTTTTGCCTGATACCCGAGTTGCGCTCGAAACGACTGTATATAAAACTACAAGCCTTAATTTATTTATATATTTTTTCTTGAAGATGTAACTCAAGGGCGAGGTCATTCACATTAGATGGCCTTATATGACCTTTTGTCTAGGTCGAGCATTGCCCTTGAGGTTTTATGATCTTATGTCTAGGTCATGTTGTGACCTTAAGGATTTATGACTTTTTATATAGGTCAAATAATGACCTTATGGTTTTATGACCTTTTGTCTAGGTCAAATGGTGAGCGAGCACACCCATCGTCATAGTGGATTACAATATTTCTAGCAAACGTTTTAAGAAAATTAACAAAACATTTGTTACCTTGAGATGAAATGGTAATTTACATTTATACGAAGCAGTCACGTGCACCTTTCCAGAAGAACTATAATCCTCTACTTTTGGGAGGTCTAAACTGCCTGTCCTGAACTTATTATGCAATCGTTTTGCTTGAAACGTGAGATTACTTTGATGAATTTATAGCCTTTTCAGCTTCCAGTAGTTATTAGGATCTGTAAATCGAATCCAAATATATGCCAATGAATCCTTTAGATATTTACACTTACAAAGAGGAGAAGACAAATCCATACAAAATCAAACACTGAAGTATTCTTGGGAAAGCGAAATTTTTATGAGCCTCAGAAATATCTTTATAATAGTTCTGAGATATAAATGAAGAACTCTCTCTCTCTCTCTCTCTCTCTCTCTCTCTCTCTCTCTCTCTCTCTCTCTCTCTCTCTCTCTCTCTCTCTCTCTCTCTCTCCAAATCTGTAATTATTTATATTTCTTTCAATACTTTTCGAAAATAGCCGAAACCGTTTTGAATCATATATTGGACGTTCATTTTGTTTTGAAAAAGACAAAACAAAACAGAAAAAAAACCACTTTTGCTGTCAGGGGAAATATCCTAGATCAGACGCTATCATAAAACTTATGTCAGCTAACATAAGTATAATGGCATCTTCACACTATGATCCTGGAAACATTATCTCCTTTTACGCAAACCTTAAGGGTGATGTCTACGTAAAATGGGAGAGAAATCGATAATCTCCATTTTTACCGCCGTCATTGCCAACATCAGTCCAAGATCCCTAAAACTTCAAGAAATATTATAATTAGACTTTTCCCATCAACTCCTAGTTGAGATTCTTATACATGATAACCAACCCAACCCATCAGTGCCGTCTACCTATGAATTGCAAATTTTGTGGTAAAAGGAAAAAAATCAGGGCAAAAACCAGCCAACGAAAAATAATGATATTCCCAGCATCGCCTAGAGATGCTGTTCGGAATAAAGTTATCATAAAATACATAGCTAAAATACACAAGGATAAAATCATTGAGAAGAAGGATAGGGTCATTTTGTGATGGCGTAAATGAACTTATCTAAACAGGTCCTTGGCAATTTCCTCAGTGATTTAAAGTGTTTGACTGAACGTATTCAGGCGAATGATTGTGTTTTGATAAAAATGGGGGTCCTTGGCAATATCCTCAATGATCCCATGTATTTGACTAAATGTATTTACACGACGAATGATTATATGTTCTTAAAATTATATTTTCTCAAATCATCAAACAGACTAACAGTTGACTTGTTTCAGGAACCAATCCACCTCGAACTCGATATGTAGCTTGCGCTCTTGTTCGTTGTAGGGCAGATTTCGAATTGATTCCTTATTCATTCGCAATATGATTTCAGATAATATCCAAATCATGTATAACCTAACATTAATTGAATGCACATTTTTGTAAAGCTACTCATTTGTTAAAGAATAATACTTCATCAAAGCATTCTAATAAAATCTTCGCTGTTTGTTATTCTTTTATCTAATTTATTAATCTAAGATAATTAACGCCACTTAAGAAATCATAGCATAAGCTAATAGAAATGAAATACTATCATTTCACATATGTGTATACTATATTAAGGAGAGCTAAAAAAAATAGACTAAGTTTTCAATGTCACTTTTTTGCCCTCTACTAAATTGAGTGCGAACCCCTTGTGCAGAAAACATCATAGGCATTCGGTACCTAATAAATCAAAACAAAAGCTTGGTGCGCTATGTATCAACATTTCTTTATGAAACCAGTGCCACTCGTCTCGGAGGATTTTGGAAGCACTAATATTTGTCCTTGCTCCTAGCGTTCCTCTTTTATTACACGAGTGAGATATTTGCCACCGTTTACACATGCTGTGCAATTTCTGTCAACATAAAGAACTCTGGCTGCGCTTGCTGCTTCGTGGGAAAGGAAATTCATAAGTTCTGTTTAAACGTCTTGCCCACAAAATTTCAACACGATTTATGCAAGCCTACAATGAAAATATCCTACAACTGGAACACAATTCAATATAGGATGGATTTTCAAGAATTAATTGTCTATTAGTAGATAATATTGTTTGCCATTTAAAAGATAGACAGTTAATTACCCATTATTCAAACATCAAATCAATTATAAAATTTCCAGAGCAATCTTTGTGTTATAAACACTTGAAGGCAAAGCTGAATTGGATAATATGTAGTGTCAGAACATTTTGTTTCAACTTCTTTTCATCTAATTGTACTCCACATATGGATTTCAAAAGCCTCATGGTCTCGGCAAACACCTATTTCTATTTACGCATTAAGGAAAAACCTAAGTGCTATTTTTATCATTAACTTCCAGTCTCAAAAAAAAAAAAAAAAAAAAAAAAAAAAAGGTGTTGATTAATTGTATTGAAATTTTAAAACATGGTATATGATATTCTCAGTATATATATATATATATATATATATATATATATATATATATATGTATATATAATATATATATATATGAGTACAGATTCTAGATGAACTACTATAGCTACATATAAAATAAGGTTCACCAAATGTCATAGGACATTATCATGGATTGGATCTATGACTATAAAATAAAAACTTTTTTTTTTCAAGCAAGGGATTCGAGGTAGGGATTTTGAAAGTTAAATTGAGAGTACAGTGAAAAAAAAGTTAAAAATACCACGTTCCATCCACGCAAAAATAATCCAGTCACTCTCCAAATGCAAAATGTCCCCTCTACCCTGTGTGATGTAAATTTACTAAAAAGTACTTCCAACGGTTACTCCACTATTAAGCGAATTTCCTAATGCATGTCTATTTCCGTATTCTACCTCAATTCTCAGTGGGTGATTTATTATACTGCATCTCATCACTTCTCCATTTTTTTCTTACAGTATATTCAGAACAGTATCATAATTAATAAACTGGATCAAGGTGTTCACTATCAACATCCCCCGGCCCACGCCCACTTTTTTTACTTGCTAAGCTACAACCTTAGTTGGAAAAGCTGGATGCTATAAGCCCAAGGGAAAATAGCCCAGTGAGGTAAGGAAATAAGGAAATAAACTGCAAGAGAAGTATATGAACAATAATAAAATTAAAATAAATCTTTCATATATAAGCTATAAAAACTTCAAAATCAAAAGAGGATAAAACCTCAAATGTACCCTCAAGCAAGATATCTCTAACCCAAGACAGTGGAAGACGATGGTACAGAGGCCATGGCACTACCCAAAACTAAAGAACAATGTTTTGATATTGGAGTGTCCTTCTCCTAGAAGAGCTGCTTACCGTTGCTGAAGCGTCTCTTACCATTACCAAGAGAAAAGTAACCACTGAACATTACAATGCAGTAGTTAACCTCTTGAGAGAAGAAGAATTGTTTGGTAATTTCATATTTGTCAGGTATATGAAGAAAGAGGAGAATGTGTAAAGAATAGGTAAGACTATTCTGCGTATATGTCGGCAAAGAGGAAAATGAGCCGTAACCAGAAAGAGAGGGATCCAGTATAGTACTGTCAGACCCAATAACTCTCTAGCGGTAGTATATCATCATTATTACTGATGGTAATGCGCATATTGTCACATTTTCTGTTCATGTACAGATATCAATGTTACCAAGATAAGTTTTCGATAATGCCTAAATATGGTTTTTTGATACTTTGCTAAAAGTGGTCCGATATGCCTAAATGATTCATAGACATTCTTGGCCAAATGTATAGATATAAGTTAAACCAATAAACACGATACAAAAGGACTTGACAAGCATAAAATGAAGTCACTATTTCAGCACAGTGGTGATTTTTTTTTCTCCGCTGAAGTTTCCCTTTTCCCTCTTCATAATAAAAAAAATGGTCTTGAAGCAGATAGAGCAAAACCACCGGAAGATAAATCTAGCAATCCCCGCAACCCTAGACAACATTCACGGTTTTCTTCACAATATATATATGCCCCTTTCTTTCTCTTCCATTTAAATTGGAATGTTATTTCGTTATAGGTTGCCTCACCGTGTGTGAAACACGGGCTCTTACTTATGGCTGCCAATATATCAATTGGAAGCAGTAAATCTTCTTATGCCAATTTGCAAACGTAATTGTTACGATGATTGCCCAACTGCTGTTATTAGTTGTCTATCTGGCCCAAACTATTATTCTGGCTCGCTGCAATAGAAGGTTTGCACCGCTTCATTTCACCAGATAACCGGAAATACTCCTTGAACTGAAACTAACCAGAATTGAAGGGAAAAGCAACGAATTAAATGTTTTTCTTCTTTTAAGAAAGAAATATTGTCTGCATATATAAAAGTCTCAGTCGGTCCATCTACCTGTCTTTTCTCCATGTCTGTCTGTGCATACACATAAATATTATTTTATATGTATATACAGACATATATACATTAAAGAACACACACATACACACAGACACACACAAACACACACATAATATATATATATATATATATATATATATATATATATACATATATATATATATATATATATATATATATATATATATATTTATATACACACACACATATATATATATATATATCTATATATATATATATATATATATATATATATATATATATATATGA
>NC_090746.1:80311494-80331494 GCF_036898095.1 Palaemon carinicauda
CTTTCTTTCTCTTCCATTTAAATTGGAATGTTATTTCGTTATAGGTTGCCTCACCGTGTGTGAAACACGGGCTCTTACTTATGGCTGCCAATTTATCAATTGGAAGCAGTAAATCTTCTTATGCCAATTTGCAAACGTAATTGTTACGATGATTGCCCAACTGCTGTTATTAGTTGTCTATCTGGCCCAAACTATTATTCTGACTCGCTGTAATAGAAGCTTTGCACCGCTTCATTTCACCAGATAACCGGAAATACTCCTTGAACTGAAACTAACCAGAATTGAAAGGAAAAGCAACGAATTAAATGTTTCTCTTCTTTTAAGAAGGAAATATTGTCTGTATAAATAAGTATCGGTCGGTTCATCTGCCTGTCTTTTCGCGATGTATGTATGTACATACATATAAATATTTTTTATATGTATATGTAGACATACATACATACAAGAATACACTCACACATTACGCACAGACACACACATTATATATATATATATATATATATACACACACACACACACACACATATATATATATATAGGAATGTGATATCCGGTGTTCCACAGGGTAGTGTTCTTGGCCCATTACTTTTCATAACTATATACACATGACATGTGGTTTGGCCTAGAAAACAAGCTTGTTGCATATGCAGATGATGCTACTCTCTTTGCATCAATTCCATCCCCTGAATGTAGATCTAGGGTTGGTGAATCCCTTAATAGAGATTTAGCTAGAATTAGTGCATGGTGCAAATTATGGGGTATGAAGTTGAATTCCTAACAAAACTCAAAGTATGATTGTAAGTAGGTCAAGGACGATGGTTCCTCAACATCCGGATCTCAGTATTGATAATGTTTCTTTAAATATGTTATGTATGACTCTTTCAAATTTTAGGTGTGATTCTCGACAGTAAATTTACTTTTGAGAAACATATAAGGTCTGTGTCTTCTTCAATTTCACAAAAAATAGGCTTATTGAGAAAGTCTTTCAAGATTTTTCGGTGATCAATCTATTCTGAAGAAGTGTTTTAATTCTTTCATTCTACCTTGTTTTGAGTATTGTTCTCCTGTCTGGTCTTCAGCTGCTGATTCTCATCTTAATTTGTTGGACAGAAACTTACGGTCTATTAAATTTCTTATTCCTGATCTAGATATTAATCTCTGGCACCGTCGTTCAATTGGTTCATTATGTATGTTGCATAAGATTTTTCACAACTCTGACCATCCTTTACATTCAGATCTCCCTGGACAATTCTATCCTGTTCGTAATACTAGGCAGGCAGTTAATTCTAATAGCCAGGCCTTCTCCATCACGAGGCTCAATACTACGCAGTACTCTAGAAGTTTTATTCCAGCTGTGACCAAGTTGTGGAATGATCTTCCTAATCGGGTGGTTGAATCAGTAGAACTTCAAAAGTTCAAAGTTGGAGCAAATGCTTTTTTGTTGACCAGGCGGACATAGTCTTTTTATAGTTTATTTATGACAAATTTTTTTTTTGATGTTGTTGATAGTTTATTATATGACATGTCTGTTTTGACGTTGTTTCTTATTTTAGAATGATTTATTGTTAATTTGTTCTCTTCATTTATTTATTTCCTTATTTCCTTTCCTCACTGGGCTATTTTTCCCTGTTGGAGCCCCTGGGCTTATAGCATCTTGCTTTTCCAACTAGGGTTGTAGCTTGGATAGTAATAATAATAATAATAATAATAATATATATGAAATGCTATCAGTCGTCACTAGTCCACTGCAAAACAAAGGCCTCAAAGATGTCCTTCAACGTGTGTCAGTTTATGATCTTTCTATGTCGGTACGCACTTGCAAACTTTCTTAGTTCACCAATCCGTCGCCTTCTCGCTCCCTTCCCATGCTTCTTTTACAATCTTTAGAGACCCATTCTGTTACTGTTAATGCTCATCTATTATCTGTTATTCTCATTATACGTCCATTTATTTTTCTTACAAGTTGTTAGAATATCCTCTCCTTTACTTTGCTCTCGTATGCATGTTGCTCTATTTCTGCTCTTGGTATTATTCCCATCATTATCATTTCCATAACTCTTCGAGTTGTAAATAGCGTATGTTATAAGACCTTAGTAAGGCTACAAGATTCTGATACCCAAGTTGATACTGGTAGGACCATCTCATGAAATAATTTTCTTTTTTAGAGAGAGTGGCATTTTATTTTCATACTCTCATTTTGTTTACCAAAAGCTCTTCATCCCATGCTTTTCCTTCTTTTAATTTCGGTCTGGTGTCCTGGGGAAACACTTATAATCTGTCCTAAGTACGTAGGTATATTAATTAACAATCTGTAGAGATTCGTCCGTAACCATTATTTGTTGCCTCTGTATTTTCATAGAAAATTATCTGTTTTATTAATATTAATTTTCAGTTCTACATTTTTATGTTCTCTATTCAAATTTTCCATCATCTTTCGCAAATCCTCCCATGATTCACAAAACAAAACTATTTTATCAGCAAATCTTAAGTTGTTAAAGTATTTCCCAATAATATTAGTTCCTACATTTTCCCTAAGTAAATTTTTAAAACTTATTCTAGGCATGATGCTATAATTTAGGAGAGATGGGGTCTCCTTGTCTAAACTCATTTCTCAAGAGGAATTTTTCACTACCTTGATAATGTTTTAGGATTGCGTACTTCCTAAATAGATATCTTCAAGTTTTTTTTATATAAGATCCATCTATTACTTGCTTTTGAAGAGCTTTCATAATTGCTGGATTAATATATATATATATATATATATATACATATATATATATATACATATATATATATATATATATACATATATATATATACATATATATATATATATATACATATATATATACATATATATGTATATATGTATATATATATATATATATATAGCCTCCAGTATATGTGTGTGTGTGAGTATGTACATGTACGTTTCCCACTATATCTTTGCATGCTTATTTGAGGCTATGAGTGCAATCGTTTATATGGTTAATTAAATGAAATATTAAATTTGGATATTGATACAAGAATGAAATTGAAATACTGCAAACAACAATTAACAATGAAAACATACGAATTGGAGTGACTTAGAATCCGCTAAACATAAAGGAAATCTCTCCATCAAAATAAAATTAATTACCTGGAGGTTCACAAAACTTAAATGACCTACCATCTCTCTCTCTCTCTCTCTCTCTCTCTCTCTCTCTCTCTCTCACACACGAGCAAAAAGTAGAATGGGTAAATTTTGAGAAAACCGGACGCCTGTAAAAGCATTCGGGCGCTTTAGGCGAGTGCAAATATAGACTCCAGACTTTAAATAAGAATCAAGGAATATTACATTTCAAATGTATTTGACTGCAGCGGGAAGCAGTCGCACTCCGCTTCTGCCTTTTCCAGCATCCGTGCCGACTTCAATCTGGGTTTTTACATCTCATTGCTTTACATAGTGTTTTTCGTTTCCTTTTAGATGATATAGTTTATATATATATATAAATATATATATATATATATATATATATACAGTATATATATCTTTCCGGTCACGCCCTGCTCTCCTTGTCCCTCAGGTAGGGGGAAGGAGAGTAGTCATAACAAGGTGAAAGAGGGAGGGGGTGCACGTGCGTGCATATCTATCTAAATATTTCACCCGCCTTTTTGACGGATCGCATACAACAACAACAACAACAACAACAGCAATAATAATAATAATAATAATAATAATAATAATAATAATAATAATAGCCTTGTTATGAAATATAAATCTTACATAAATATTTTTCATTTTGTTTACGTGTTTTTAAATATAAAAGTAACAGCCATTTGCTCTTTCAAGGGAATTTCTGCACACAAACAATATAATCATTCCCTCAAATTTATTATATCTGTTTTAATAACATTTGTTAGATATTTATTTTCATCCGTGTCATGCGCAACAGTATTATTTTTGGCCAAGGCCAGATAATACAAACAGAGACACAGGGAAGCAACCCTTGATTAATCTATGACTAAGGGTCTTTTTTATAATCATTAACCAATAGAAACTTTTTATGAAGGTTGTAGGTATACCGCGACTGAGTATTCTATGTATTGTACAATATCATATCAAATTTTTGAGTGTACACCTCTCTCTCTCTCTCTCTCTCTCTCTCTCTCTCTCTCTCTCTCTCCCTGAAATTGAGAGGAAAGTGTGCGTTACTGTAAGGCACTATTACAATAACAATATAAAACAGACAAACAGACAAACGGACAAACAGATGCGAAAACATAATCTCCTCCCAGTCCTATGAAGTATTATCATTTCTGCGAGAGGTTTTTCAATAAAAATAAACAATCGCATGAAAACCTCAGGACAGTAACGTGGCGAAGGAATTTCTCGTTCTTATTCTTATTTCCATTGGAGATAAAAACTCTATAAGATCCAAAAACCTTTAAAAATAAAATCACATCGGCCGAGGAGATATGAAGACACTTCTTACATTATCCTCACGCATACGAGTAATTGCTACCGTGCATTCACACTGAAGCACGCACAAATTAACTGTCGTAAACATTCGTGCTAACAGGAAAAACACACACACATACAAGTACAATATGTGCAGGTGTGAACAATAATGTCTTTACGTTTTACGAGCAGTTGGTACTTCCATGTTTGCTTTATATATATATATATATATATATACATACATACATACATACATACATATATACATATATATATATATATATATATATAGAGAGAGAGAGAGAGAGAGAGAGAGAGAGAGAGAGAGAGAGCCAGCCATTTCGTTCTAAATTAATAATCGTATAACAAAATTCATATATAAGATGTAGCAAGCGCTATCATTCTCCCCTTCAAATGATGTGAATATACCTGTCGCAAAACATGATTGAGGCAATATTTCACCACAGCCTGAAAAACTAGATGGTATCTGATATCACCCAAAAAGGGCTCCGGGGAACTTCCAAGTTGGGTGATTTAGTGAAAGAGAAATTTATGGATATTTCGAAACACTGGCATCACACCTCAGGGGGAAAATGAGAGAGAAACCGTTGTTGATAAACCCATTTTCTTGGATCCCAGTTTTGCGTTATAAAAACGATAAAAATAGAGAAACATGTAATGACAAATAGCCAGCACCTTCAATAACCATATCTTTACAAAATCTTAGGGGGAAAACAAATGAAATAAGGAATGATAAACAAGATTTTGAACATTCCTCTTAAATGATGGAAAGCATTATAATGAAATTTAAGGTAATATAATTAGTTCGAGAAACTTAAATGCACACACTGTTGAGAATTTGCCGTAAAAAAAAAACTGTAAAAATCCTTGAATAAATGTTTCCAGGCATTTACCGTTTTAAAAACGGGTATATTGATGTTAAGGAGTGGTGATATTACGGTTATCAACCGTTGAAGATGATAACAAAGGTAAAAATTAGGATCGTCAGTATTCTACTGAAATACGGATGAGAACAGTATATTTTTTTTAAGGAGACATTCCGATTAAAATTACGTTTTTTTCTTATTTAACGGGAACTGTTTCCTATATTTTCAGCTTAGGCTATACTGCTCTGAGCTTATTAAAATCAACCCCCTTGTTTCAACTCGATCCTGTCTTGAAATCTTCCCTACTTATGTAAACTGAATATTGTGAGTACATTTCACAAGGAAAAGAGAATGGGAATAAAGAAAAAAGAAAAAGAAGAAAGCCAAAAAGATTTGAGTAGATCTCTTCTCATTTCCTCAAGCAATTCCTCAGGCGATATTTTTATAAGTCTCTTTCATACTATCGATAGATAAAGGTATAGCGTTGTCAGTGCACACAGAAAAGACAAAAGGTATATCACTAAATGGTGTCAAAGAATGCTGAAATAAAAATTCTCAAAATATCAATTTCAATAAAGAATTATAATTGAACTTTGAACAAAATTAACCCCCAGTCATGAACTGTTAACAGGGAGTAAGGATAACAGTTTTCTTCATGTTATTGTTTTGTTTCTTCCTAGATAGAGATGATTTATTTGAAAGATAAAAATCAATCAACAGACCATTTATTTCAAACTTGGTCACAAAGGAGGTACTGATGTTAGTCTTCTATATATAAGATATTCTAACTCCTATGTACCAATAACCAGTAATTTGTCAAGCTAAAGGCTGGCCTGTTATTTTGCCACTCTACACTCATCTACTCTAATTCCCAACAATTCCCTCGTGTCTCGAGATTTACAGCTCGTGTTCAAGTCATCCATTAATTCTAAATTAAAAAAAAAAAAAAAAAAAAAAAAAATCCATTGCCATTTTTTAGGTAATTCCTTAAAACCGAATAATAAGCAATCAGATCCTCTACATCGTAACAAGAAAACTCAATTTTGACTGAATGGCAATATATTTATTGGGTTAATATATAATGTAATGTGTACTCAGCAAAACAAATAAGCAGAAAGGATTTTCCACCCGCCTTTTCATATGGTTATAAATGTCATGCTGAGTCCTAATTTCATGTATTTACAATCTACTAATTTACCCGTATCAGAGGATTTATATACTTAACCTATTTCCCCTCTGTAATTTAGGATAATTTTCCTTCATACTATTCTGACCAGCCCTCCATATCAATATTGGGGAGGATAAAAATACAAAAACTCATTTTTACGACCCCTGGGAACTGAGAGGTATATTTCTCTTTTGAACTTATTTTCTGTTTTATGGTAACTTATGACTTCTTACAGAAGAAAGGAAGCTCTCATATCAAATAGTTCCTTTTTTATCTTTTCTCTCTGAGTTGGACTAAAATTCTCCTTTCTCATAAAAAGTCTATATATTCCTTTCCTTTGTTGTTCTTGAAAATTTTGTGGCATAGCTCATGAGATACAATTAAATGTAGCCCCATATTCTATTCAGAATAATACTAGTCTTCATGATACAAACTAGCAAAGACTAGTGAGAATTTGAGTCATAGTGAACATTAACTGTTAACTATCTTTTGCCATCATCCGTTCTAAACTTAGAAGATCTTGACTCTTCAGTAAGTGTAACATTTCAACTGAGAAGCCAAAAAAAAAAAAAAAAAAAAAAAAAGTTACTAAGAAATTAATGAAATGTAAACCACCAATCCTAATCTTTAAATAAGAAAAGATTTGACATCAGCAAAAGCAACAGTAAATCTTTTGGATGTAGATTCCCGAATCAGCAAAAAACCAAAGTCGTAGAACAGAAATATGCAGGAACAAAAACAGTCAGAAAATTTGAAATGTTTCAACGGCGTATTTTGAGTATTCCCTTTGACTCTCGCATGAAAAGGCCAACTGCATTTATCTCACTTTTTACTTTGATGACAAAGATACTTTTGAAGTTCATTATGCACTTTAGTTTCAAAAAGCCCCGGTTAATTAAGAAATGTGAATATCTTTCAGTGTTTCTGTGAGAGAGAGAGAGAGAGAGAGAGAGAGAGAGAGAGAGAGAGAGAGAGAGAATATTGATAAGAATTTTCTTATATTAGATCAGAAGTAATTTACATGTAATGCAGTGGTCCACCTTGTGTAAAATACCTTCAAAGAAAAGGGAAAACAAAACTAACCTATAATCTAACTAAACAAATAATTAAGCATAGAAATACGAGGGAACACTTTTTTTCATTCATACAGCTCTCTACATGCTACACGAAGGTATTTGTGGCTCGTTTTTTTACAATTCCTTATAAAATAAACCCAACTGTACTATTTGTGCTCAGACTCTATTACTAAGGCACATATCTTTTATATATCTCAAATCAATCACTTAGCTCAATAGAGGCCTCTCGCATGAGAGGACCTTTGCATGCCATGGGGAAGCAATTTGTATAACCGTAATATACAAATAACATACATCATCGTGTATACAAAAAATAATCCTTTCTTTGTGTTACACTATTTTATTTTAAAAATCTTAGAGATAAATTTCTTGGAAACACATTAATATTCCTTACTAACGCAAGGCAACTCATTATTAGCACGAACAGGTGCATTGAAACGCATGAAGTTGGCAACAATATGAAGTGAATACCGCTCAAGCTACAGAATGCTTGTCATTCGTTCATCAAAATTTACCATCCACAGAACTGATCAAATATTAATAATTGTTTTGTTCTATGCCAGAATTCAATCCAGGTTGCTTTTATATGGGGAAAATCTATACTGAACAACAAATGTTGACTCTTGTACAGAATTTACATATAGCAAAAAAAAAAAAAAAAAAAAAAAAAACAAAAAAAAAAAAAAAAAAAAAAAAAAAAAAAAACCAACGATAAAAGAAGTTTTTTTTTTTTTATTCCCCTGACTCAACAAATCGATCCAGTCGTTGAGGGTTCAAGTATAAAGCAACGGCAACATAGGCTATAATGTACCTAATCTGATGACCTTATATATCTCGAGGAGGACATAAGAGTGATGATAATTTAGCTGACTTGAAAGAGACACACGAAAATGTTTACTAAGGTGTCATGCGTAAATAAAAATCATAGGATTTTGATTATGAAGTTTTCAAGCACCAAAGTGTCCAGATATTTTCATCAATAAGATGGCTATTTCTATATCAACATTATTTTTTCCATCTTCAAATTAGTTCCTTTCGCTCAATATAAAGTTCACAAAAGACATGAAGAAGGTGAGTTGACATACATTTAATAATATATATTTCTGTTCCCCATTTTTATTTTCAATGTGCTCTTAGATGACGATTCATGAACAGTAATGCGTGTCTTATATTTAAGTATGATGTTATATGTATGATTGAGACTTCGATAGCACATAATTAGCAAATTTAAGGAAATGTGGAATTGTAGAGATCTCTGGATGTCTATATGAAGTATGCAATATTTTATGGCCGAAAATTCCATCTTCTATCTCCCGTAGATAAATCATTACAGTAAATATATATCCCTATGAATGGCTAAGTATTAAATTCAACTATTGACCAGAAGCTAATTGTTGTCATGTAACTGATGGAACGAAATACCTGCCAATAAAGTTCCAATATCATCAGTTAATGATCCTTAACTAATAAACAAATAACCAATCTTGCATCATGAATAAACGAAGAATATGACGGGGACAGTGAGAGTTTTACTCTTATTTATCATTAAACACATTACTTAAACACAAAAACGCTAATTACAAAGAAGACTTATTTTACTTAATAGGAAGTTAGTTGACCTAGTGTATGTTGATGACGCTGTCCTTATTAGCAGGACACCATAGGACTTGCAATGCTTGCTTACCAGTATGCATGAAATATCAGTTGAGGTTGGTCTCAAGATAAATAGTAGAAAGACAAAGATGATGAGAACGGGATATGCAATGGAAGATGAAATAGCACTGGAAGAAGGAAGGATTAATGAGGTAGAACCATTTGAAAATTTGGGAACTGGCGAAATCTAACTAAGGCCCTTTGCGTCAATAGGCTTAGGAAGAGAAAATGAAATATAATAAACTAAAGAAAACTAAATTAAAAGGATATACAACATATTTTCTTTACCTTTTTAACGGAGAATCTAAGAGGTTTCTGATTTCTATAACTCTATAGGACTGATCTTTTAAATATTTTAGCAGTACTGAAGTCCAGCTCTATAGTAACTAGACGTAATACGGGGCAAGAGGCTTGGAAGATATCTATAAGAACAATAATTTTTCTCAACCCAGTAACTAGATTAAACAACTATTGTTTAATCTAGTTACTGGGTTGAGCCAGGGCAGTTTTCTCTCATTTGGTAACCATCCTCAAACATAACGACCTTTCAAGTTGTAAAACGCCTAATTCCTTTTTAATTCATTATGGGATGGGCAAATGTAGATTGCTTCGTAGTTTCCTTTTTCTGTTGCATGGTGTTTACTTGAAAATGCCATGTTGTAATGATTAAAGATTTTACATTCTACAGTTATTCCATATTCTAAATAACGTTTTGCTTACATGGACATTAGTTTTTGTATACATACATGTATATCTACATATGCGAATAAATACACACACACACACACACACACACACACACACACATATATATATATATATATATATATAATAATAATAATAATAATAATAATAATAATAATAATAATAATAATAATAATAATCACCACTGCTGACATTTATAGCAGCTGCCTATCTTTTAGTAATTAAAAATACCTTTCTCTAAATGCAATCTTTCTCCCGTTCTTGTCTTCCTGCCATTCTTTCCTCCAATTACCTCTTTCAACAGCTCTCCTGCATAGCATGGATAAGCCATCCAGAATCTCTATTTTTGCAATAACTTCCAGCTTACATCTCCTCTCTGGGTCTCTATCAAGTACAGGCATGTCCATTCTGCGCTTTCATTCATTCATTCATGCACATATTTCAGGGGACACTGGTCGTTTCCTATTAGAATTCCTCGGCAAATTCGCATTTTCCATTTCGTAGAGCACAATACTTCAGACAAGGACTTTAGCTCAAAGGAAAATCGTAGCTAACAGTTTTGTTCTCTTGTTAAAAGCTCAACTTTTTAGGGCAGAATTTTTTTCTCGCATTCTTTTCGAGAATCTGTTAACCAGCTATACAGACACTTTCTTCTTCTACTCTTTGCTTAGGTACAAACTACACTATATAGCAGTTATAATTTCCTTTTCATGGTATTTAATATTCAAAATGTTTCCTTTTTTTCTAAAACGGTTAACTTTACTCATGCAATAAAAAATAAATCAACGAAGGCATAGATTCTTCAAATCGACTTCGGTCATTACAAGAAAAGGAAATGTTTATGGAGATGCCTCTAAAAATGGAGAGCGTTATTAATGATTGATAAACAGAAATTATATTGTGGAGAAATTTTAAATGTTAAAAATACATGCCAAGTAAAATACTGCTAATAAACTCATAGGAGGAATCACCAATATGATGTGTTTAAATGCGAATATATGTGCAATTTTGGAGACAAAACATGATTAAATGTACGCAATGCAATGAACTATCGAAAGATTCATTCATGTAAATAAGGCTGTTCTTATACTAAAATGTGTAGTCACAAAGTATATGAGCATTTAAAAGCATGACCAGTTTATAATTCTTCACTCGAGATACGGACGACTTTATTTATTTATTCATTTATTTATTTATTTACTTTTTTGAAGAAGATGAGGGGTGAAGTGGTAGGCAGCTGCTAACGAATAGGGATGATCAAAGTATGATATTGAGCAGATTTGTTTTGTAGGTTTCTTTATCCGCCTTTGTCAGAAAATTATAATCCTATTAATAAAACACTTATTTTGCCGATTTCCACAATATTAAACTTGAAATGCCATGAACCTAAACATACAATAACAGCGAGCAGTGACATTTTATTGTAGCTTTGAGATGACGTCTTGAAAAAGAATGCCTGGCAAATCTACAGTTGTTTATTCTTTTGTCTTTTTTCATCTATATTTTCTATATAAAACTAAAAACGTAATTAAGTTATACATAAAAATGGAACTTAAATATTCCGAAAGCCAAAAAAAGTAAGTAAGTAATTAATAATAATAATAATAATAATAATAATAATAATAATAATAATAATAATAATAATAATAATAATGTGGTTCATGAGATACGATCTCCAATGGATGAGCCAGTTTTTATTATTATCTCTATTTCCCAGGCCAAATGTAATACTCAGAAAAGTTCTGAAATTTTATTCAAACTTAGCCAATTTTTCTTTCCAAATTGTTTTTTACATCCACTCGCCATAAACATTATACTGATTGCCGGTGATTATTTACGCTTCGAAACCCAATGGGTGTTATACATTTGCCATTTTGGTTTTCGAATTGTGTAACTTGAAATTAGATAATATACTTTAATAATATAATTTTATTATGACGCTTCTTTTAAATTAAAAATAACTAGCATGGGTTTATTAGAGAGAGAGAGAGAGAGAGAGAGAGAGAGAGAGAGAGAGAGAGAGAGAGAGATATGATCATTATCATTATTCAATAAGCTTAGCAATAGTGAGCACGAACAAAGTAAGTTTTTATTTAAATTTGGTTGATAGTGAAATGTCGTCAAAATAGTAGAACATAACATTTGAATGTTTGTTTCCCTTTTAAAATTAAGTATTCTCATTATATTCTACCTTTCATAAACTTCATTATAATCAAAATAAATTATTTAGAAAAAAACTTCAATGAACGTATATCTGTCTAATATTGTTGTAAAATGACTTGAGGTGCAATCGAAATTATTTTAAATTTTTTAATGTATTACCTAAAGTAAAAATCAGCTGACAATTATTAGAAAAAAAAAACTTTAGCAAATTCAAATTGAAATTACACTGACGACACGAATCGTAATCATTTTTAAACACATTTACGAATAGTGTTATGATAGTAAATCTACTTGCGGTTACTCCTTAAAAGCATACCAACTATGATATAAGTAATACAAAAATAACGCAGAACTCAGGCCACGAAAGAATAACAAAGCCGTCTCCCAGACATCCAAACTCTCTTTCCTACCCAGGCTTCATGTATATAAAAAATATAATTTAATTCACAACATGAGAGCATAAAAAGAGCATAAAAGAGGAAATGAACCTCACGATATTAAACATCAGAGGCTGATGTGTGTGTGGTGGTGGTGGTGGTGGTGGGGGGGGGATTTTTCCCCCTTTCCAGTTACTTGAGCTCTCACCACATGTACAACCAAATCCACACAACCAGCCGTAAGGAAATTATTCTTACCTCGTCTACATTAGGGAAAACGTGTATCTTTGTTCAAACGAGACGAAAGTAGGCAAGAGAGGCTTTGACCCTGTTTGCACGTGTTTTAAAGCTTGCTAGATTCACTTCTTTTCCTCTTCGTCTAATCGCCTCCGTTTTTCGTTTGTTCAGAGTTTTCCTTTAGTTATCCTCCTCTCTGTGACTTCTTTTAACTGCAATTTACTTGTTCTTCTGAAGGAAGATACATCTCACCACAGATAAACTACAATTAAACGCTTTAAGACCTAAATTAAAAAAAAAGAAAAGAAAAAAAACTCTAGTTTGACTTAATACCGCCATAACCTAACTTGATTGAATACTTTGTTCAATTCTAAAAGAAAGATTAGTGAACATTCTACCAAATCTAGACAGAACACATTAACACTTTCATAACAGGCAGAAAAACGTTCTACAAGCGAATTCTATATTTTTGTACAAGCAGATTCGTCATACCCATTCCTAGCGTGTGTACACACACACATGCACACTCACACTTTGATGCACATTTGTATTACTATCCACGTTTTTTTACTTTAAAATTGATTATCCATCGTTAACTCTTCACTCAGATGTGGAATTTCAAATGGAATCCTATGCTCTGCACGGTGTATTGATATTTTTTAAAAAATATTTTCAGATACTTCTATTTTGCACTCAAAATTTTTCATTTTTATAAAAACAAAAATATAGTTAAATTCATAATTTTTGTCTCCCTTGTTGGATCCATCTTGAATATCCTTAACATTTAATAATGTATGGAGTTTTAGCTTATAATCTCTTCCCTACAGCATTAAAGAAAACCGTGACCCTGTCACTAATCTTAAACCAAAAATGTATGATTCTTTACTCACATGTTCAAGTCCCTTAATGTCGCACTTCAAACACTGGTCCATTTTTCCATAATGATATATGCAACAGTAAATAAAACAAAACTTGAGTTCCACATTCCAAAGTCTAATTAACGTACTTTTATTTACCACTACGATATTACAGAATCGCATCAGGGTACAGCTATTTAATGTAGTGTAGAACTTCCTTTCTTTCTATCACAAAGGCTTTTTTGTTACAAGGGTTTATTAGAAATTTTAACGAGCTGGTACTTATAACTTATTTCAGTCCTAAAATTTATAACTCCATATTTTGATACCTCTCGGAGAAAAAGTTGCTTCAGCATAGACAAAGCTACTGATAGATTTTCAATTTCCAAGACAACTTGAGCCATGGATATAACTTTCGACGTTAACAATTTTATTCTAATGTTGCCCTTAACGCAAAAACACTTCTAATTAGACTTTGTTATTTCATTGAAGCAGATAATGCAACTGCTATTCTTCAGTGGCCTGGCATGTCTGTTACGTGCAAGGACCTTTGTTCCTTTTAGGATAGTGCAAGCGATGTGATTGCAAGGCTCGAAAAATAGGAATGCAGTATATGCAGCTCCAAAGGGATCTGGCACTCTTATATAACTATTATATTTATTATTATTACTAGTTGGAAAAGGAAACTGCTATAATACCATGAAGAGCAGCCCAGTGAGGAACGGAAATTAAAAAGTAAAAGAACTATAAAAGAGATATATATATATAAATATATATATATATATATATATATATATATATATATATATAAGTATTATATGAACTTTGAAATAAGACCAATTTTAAGCTGCTAACCAGAAAAAAGTATTGGCACAATTATTACGTAATTCATTCCCAGCTGGATTGAAGCTTCTACATTACAGTGTATTATTAAAAATTATAAATTAAAAAAAATAATAATATTAATATAATTAAGATAATATCTGGCAATGCTTAGTGGATGGTAAAGTCAACTACATTCATCTAATTGAGTAACATTACCAATTCTCCAGCCAGGGCAAAACGTACCAAATATTGCTAGTTTACCAAAAATGAATGATATCTTGGGAACTAAATAATCAGCTGTTTTTATTTTTTTTTCTTTAACTAAACAAGAATAGAACGTTAACAAATTCATAAGCATCTAGGTCAATTAAAACGGTAAGTTTAGCTTTAAGAAAACAGGAATAAGGCGGATGGGATTTCTGATCGTTCTGCCTACTCTCAAACACTTCAATAAAGATAGTTTATATTTCCTTTAGACCGTTAGCGACAGATTATCGTGGTTTAACCAGAGTGGGAACGCTAAAGTCTATACTAAAGACTGCAGACGTAAGCGTAGTCCATAATTCATGTTCCTGGGTTCTACCACATATGGTTCGAATTGTTTTCATCTTCAGTTTAAAGGTCACTCATGAATAGCAGAGGCAATGGACATTGACACTGCCATAGCAAACAGAACATTGCCATAGAAATTGATCAGCGCCCAAGACCTCTCCACCCAAGCTAGACCAGGGAGGTCAGCAGGTAGAAGACTTACAGATTCCCCCAAACCAAACCCCCTTAGCTCACAGGTTGAAGCGACCAAAAGAAACTAACGAGTTTGAGCGGGACGCAAACCCCAGTCTGGCGATCACCAGACAAGGACGTTACTAACAGGCCACCACAACCTGTGACAGCTCTTAGTAGAGTATAGTTACTAGACGTCTATTTTGATCTGCTTACTTGCAAAATATAGAGATTGCACTTTTAGGGAAAACTAGACTATATTCTCATAAGCTGATCTCGTACCCTACATCCATTCCAAGATTCGATGTGCAGAGTTAATATTGCATTTACTGGTCTTGGATAGTTTATAGCATTCGTTTTGCATTGCTGAGAATGTTATAAATGGGTCACAGGTTCACAAAGAGTACAATGATCGCGAAGTGGACTGGTATTGGTGTGAGTTTTTTTTTAGCTCCATTTTGTTCTTAACAGTAGTTTATTAAGAGCACATGCATATTTTTTTTTTTTTTTTTACCGATTTTTTATCTTTTTACCAAATATTTTCACCTTCTTAACGGTAAAACTCCAGCGTTGCTGACCTCTGATTTTGAGACGAAAGATTGATACTTAAAATCCCTACGGCAATTTTGAAGCCATCACAAGTTTTCATCAGACTAGAAATATACATACATGTCATTACAAGCAAGTCATTTGATAAAATACACTAAAAACTCCCCCAGGCAAAGGAACCTTTTACGAAGGGAACAGCGAATAAAAGAAAGCCCTCTGTCAAGCTTTAATCTTGTCTGAAGACTTTCTGCGTCATATGAAGTTTAATATCTGCCTCCTCACAGCTGAAACTTCTAGCCTTTAAAGTGGTTTGAGCGTAAAGACCATAATGATATACTGAGGGAAAGTAAACACACCTTTATTGTCCAAACTTCTAGAGGCATCGGAGGGTTTTTGTCGAGGCACAAGAAGACTTTGAGGAAAGAGAATAAGTTTTGTTGCTTTATTACGTTGTCACCCTGATATTATAGGGTATCATACCATGAAGACTTTTATTTCTCTTTCGGCGAAAATTAATGTTTCTTACGTGCATCAAAAGAAAATTAATGTTTCTTACGTGCATCAAAAGAAAATTAATGTTTCTTACGTGCATCAAAACCTTCTTGTATCTAACATAAGACAGGTTTTTGCCCTTTTTACACACGCTGTTTCATCTTTGATAACCTACAGAAGATAAAAGTTAACATAAAACCAGATATGAGTATGTCTAGCTTTGAGTTTATTATTCGTCTCTCTCGTATATAAATTAAATTATGTATGTTTGTCTGCCTCGTATATAAATGAATTATGTATATTTGTCTCTCTTGTATATAAAGGAAATTATGTATATTTCCAGTGCGGTATGTATTGTAACGGAATGAGGTTACTCTGAACAGAGGAGAAAAACTGACAACATGAAAACCCAATTCTAAAACTTACTTTCTAACAAGGGTATCGTGTTTTGTATGTAATTAAGCATATATACATAATGTATAATCATATATATATATATATATATATATATATATATATATATATATATATATATATAATATATATATATATATATGTATATATATATATATATATATATATATATATATATATATATATACACACACATACATAAATGTACATAAAAACACACACACACTCACTCACACACACACACACACATATTATATATATATATATATATATATATATATATATATATATATATATATATATATATATATATATGTATGTATGTACATGTGTGTAAGTATATACTGTAAATACTTTAAACATATGATTCAGCGTGACAGATGTTGATATGATCCAAAACGTTGTTTGGACCTTCAAATAAATTATAAGAGGCTTCAAAGCACAAAGAGTCATATGAATAAATTGTCTTTGCAAACTATTTACTACCCAAACATATGTACCATCACCCAATGGTCGATGCTTTCTCGATGAAATGTGAAAATGCTTTTCCATAACATATATTACCCCTTTTACTACCAAAACTTACGCGCTGCATCTACGCATGTGTGCAGATAGAGAGGGATAGTTACATAAATACATATCAGTAAAATCACTGACACAACCGAAGGTCATAAAGTATACTGTATATGTATATATATATATATATATATATATATATATATATATATATATATATATATATATATATATATAGTATATATATAAATATATATATAGTATATATATTAATATATATATATATGTATATATATACATATATATATATATATATATATATATATATATATATTTATATTTATGACGAGTATAATCCTGAATGATTAAAATATATACATACTAAGCAGTTGATGGTAATTAAAAGATCTTTCATTTGCAACCTAAGAACTTTGACAATAAGTATTTCTTCTTCTTCTTTTTTTTTTTTTTTTTTTGCTATTAAAGCTACAGTAAATGTTTGGCACCACATTAATATCTTTTGACGGAGAGCCAACATTAATATATGAAAAATATTCAATATCGATTGTTCATTTCAGTCTAGAACATTTATTTTACCAGGGTATTGTTATCATTAGCCAAGCTGCAACCCAACTGGGGAGGGAAACAAATAAGGAAAATGACAACGAAAGGATATAAAGATAAAATACACAAGAAAAAAAAAGTTATTGTATATTAGTGTAATTATCTATTATGACAGTCTCAGCCTTTTGAATTCCACGGAAAATTTTTATCGATTTTAAGGATTGTAGAAAAAATGTGTGATCACTGATGTACGTTGAGAAGCAAACTGCAATTTCCTTCTGATTATACTCACTGACCATAGTTGTTTTGGCTAATCTTTGGTCAGTGAGTATAATCAGAAGGACATTGTAATTTGCCTCTCAACATGCATCAATGATCACAAATTTTTTCTCATATATTCATGTGGAACAAATAAATCTATAATAAGGAAAATAATAGTTTTAATTAAATAGTAATGATAATCATCATATTCATACATTAAATTATATTACTGTGGTATATCTTTTTGTCTGTTTTCTTATCTTAAATATAATAAAAAAAAAAAATCAGCAATAGAGATGAAACTGCATGTCAGGTATTCCGATGTAAAACTGAACTAAAGGGGAGCATCAACAACTATCCTTAGAGACGGAGTCTAAATGGTGACTTGTGGTAGGGAAACACAAAGGCCAAACCGAGTGGCCCTCGCGTAGACAACATCCATTTCTCCCATCACAAATTGCGGTGGCCATCTGCAACAATAGAAACTCATCTAAGGCGAAACATCCCCTTACAATTTCCCCTTCCCATCACACTGACCAAAACAAAGCCAGGCGGACGACAGACAACTACAAAAATCAGGGTTGACGAAAATGGACCCGCACGGTAAAAGTTTGAAGGGTTTTTGGTGCGTTGGGGAGGAATTATACTTCATTAAATGGTGTATTATTAGTGATTCAACAACCAGAGTAGAGTGTAGGGTGTGGAGAGAACTCGGCTGAAGCGTATCACCGATTTATAAATTCTGTTTTATTAAAGATGACAGTTTCAAAGACCAGTGAATACAGCATTGCAGAAGGATTGAATGCTATCTCACTTATTTTCTATTATTAACTCAACTCGTAAGATTTGCGACTTTTCTAAAGAAGCTCTTATCTCTTATAAAAATATATATCAATACTGAAGCGTTGAAATGAATCTTATGGTCATTGCAAATTCGATATGAATAGAAAACTATTTGGATACCTGGGAAAATAAGGTCTTGGTCTTGGTAAATCCTGTTTTTAGTTGGGAAATATTAACCAGTTCTACAGTATGCAAACGAATAAAACACTAGTATCTATCAATCCAAACCTATATACACATATACACATACAGTATATAAGTGTATGTATATATGTATATATATATATATATATATATATATATATATATATATACACACAAACACACATTATATATATATATATATATATATATATATATATATATATATATATAATGTGTGTTTTTTTGTGTAGAACTCGTTGGTAAATCAAATGTTAAGAAAAATCGGTAAACACTTCTTATATATGGGAAAAATACCAATATATCTAGATTTTCAAATATACCCCTCATTTCCACAGAGGGAAAACAAATATAATAAAAAATGAACGAAAAACGTCTTATCCGAAGCAGAAAAGAAAGCAGACTTAATTAATTGCACGGAAAAACCTACATTCAGCCCAACCTGGAATGAAGGTGAAGCAACACCGGAAAGCAAACACGATATCCTAATTGAATTTCCTAAGAATCCCGCCCCCCAGACAGAACATACTAATAAGTTTGTTCCTGTCTCTAACACATTTTTTTTCCTTGGAGTAAAGATTCATTTCTTTCCCTGTGAGAGTTAATGATAACGGTAATTATCTATTTAATTTTACATGATGAAAAATAGATATATTTATTTTTAAAAAGTTTACACCATTATCTGTAACAACTACCTATTCCTTTTACATGAGGACAATTTATTTACTTGGTTAAATCTTCTTTTTTACACCATTCTCCGTAACCAACGTTCATTTTCGGAATTCTGTAGAATAAATTGGATTATGAAACCAAAGTTCTATAAAGATAGACGCCATTAGAATTTAGGGATGCTTATACGATATGCTGATGAAAATGACCCTATGAACTTTAACAAATAATATCATACCGCTATATAAAAAAAAGACTAAGATTTAAAAAAGAAACAAAATTATATGGAAGAACCAACATACCATTTCAGCAGCCATTTCCTGAACTAAAGATGTAAATGCACGAGTTTAAAACAGAATAGGCAGCTAGAGGACAGAAACAATTCTGTTACAACAACAAACGATTTATTGGCGAGGTA
>NC_090746.1:80333994-80338994 GCF_036898095.1 Palaemon carinicauda
AATACCCTGAAATGTGAAGTAGACACTGAGAGGGCGTTTTGATGGAAAGGTAGAGACATAAAAACAGACGATTTTTTCATACCTATCAGTAAATGAACGCGAGTTGAAAATGTCTCGAATTACCAGCAAATATCCCTTGGAAATTGTATAATATATTGATTATCAAAATAATCATTGGTGAAAATTTTTTAACGATTTTATGTATTTGTCGGCTAAACAGAACATATTTAAAGACAAACTGTTAAACTATCATTTCTTAGCGGTTCACGCCATGTATACGCAATTCTGTTATTTAGAATAAAATCAATGGAGACTTTATTTGCGGAATTAAACTGAATGAGATAAAAATGAGGAAGCCGATCAAGTTGAAACCACTAATATCAAGACACGAACATTTAATTTATCGGACAGAACAAAATTATTTGAAAACACATTCAAGGCCAACGCTTTCCATTATAAATTATTTCATAGTTTTTACTCAATGTATAAAGAACCGAACCACCATTCACACCCCCATATTTCACATGTGGAAAATACTCAACAGAAATTTATACGAAGGGTTCCTGTGACTCATGGGCTGGGTACCCCTAAATTCAAGTCAAACGTACGGTCCACGTTAGGTGAGTGGCGCACTGAGAACAATTTAATCAAAGGCAGGGGCAAATGACGTCCCGGAAGGGGAAAAAACGATTAGAACGGGGCCTCCCACAATTGCAATCGACGTAGTAACGTTACAGCGGCAACGAGATATTGGCACAACCCCTCCTCCCCACGAGCCAAGGGACCCTAAATGGATTAACAAGGCTCTATTTCCAACGGATGTCCAGAGAGAAATTCTTCGATTGTACAAGGATAATAAATGTAGCTCATATTTCATTTGTAAAAACATTATTTCTATACCGGATTCACGTTACGCCAAATTTTATATAATCGGTATTTCCGTTAAAATTGAGCAATAAAACTTACCTATCAAAAGGCACGAGAAGAAAAACATCCAAATATCCTTGATTTCAAAATTGATTCCAATATAGTTTTGTTAGCCGGACTGCTCGGAATCATGCCATTGGGTCGAAATTGAACATTAAATCACAGCTACTGTGAGATATTAATACGTTCCATATTTCATTGTGGCATAAACTTCAAAGCCAAAACGGGTAACTACCAAATTCATGTATCAGGAATCGGAGCCCGATGTAAAGCACACCAAGAGTTTTCGTAAAATAATTGCAATCGTCAACTATATTTAGTATACATTTATATATCAATATAGAAAGACATTTACAAAATGAAATCAAAAGGTGAGGGACTGTATAACAAAATAAACACATACATACATGCATACATACATATATAAATATATATAAATATATATATATATACATATATATATATATATATATATATATATATATATATATATATATATATATATATATATACATATATATATTGAGCATACAATATCTTATTCCCACTAAGATCTCTCTCTCTCTCTCTCTCTCTCTCTCTCTCTCTCTCTCTCTCTCTCTCTCTCTCTCTCTCTCTCTCTCTCTCTCTCTCTCTCTCTCTCTCTCTCTTTAAATATATAAATGCGTATATACATATACACAAGCATATATATATATATATATATATATATATATATATATATATATATATATATATATATATATATATATTGGGTAGACATCATAGTGGCGCCCAAAAAATCGAAGACAGCATCTCTCAGGCCAAACTGAGCTCCAGTTGGTTTTCAAGATAACAGGAAAACTGCATTTACGTTTCTCCATTCTTTATTCAGTGTTGGAACGTGTTTCAAATCACATTTCTACGTGAATCTTCATCAGGACGAGTCACGTTAGTATAAGAGTATTTCAAAAGAAAAATAATTCTTTTAAATCATGGTAATAATTAAAAGGCAGCACTATTTCTTCAAGTCCTTGTTTTTAAAATGAAACAGGTGGGAGTAGGTGGATCTTGTATAAGCATCATAATTGAATTAACTTGTGGTTTCTGAATCCCTTAATAAAGTTCTAGATAATATTAATACTTGGTGAAATTTTAGGGGACAAAGATGACCCCTGAAAATACCCAAAGCATGATTGTCAGTAGGGCACCCTCAACAATCAGCTTTCTTGTTTAGAAAATTACTTTTGAGACACAGATCCAGTTTTTTTTTTTTTTTTTTTTTTAAAGATTTTAGTTGATCCATTTACCCTGTGGAATTACTTTATTTCTTTCTTTCTACGTTTTGAAAATTATTTTCCTGCCTTGTCTTTAGCTGCTGACTCTCGTCTTAATTTGTTGAGAAAAAAAATTGTGGTCTATCAAGTTCCTTATTCCTGATCTAGATCTTAATCTCTGGCACCGACGTTCAATTAGTATGTTTTGCATGTTGCATAAGATTTTTCATATTACTACCCATCCTTTGCCTTCACATCTTCCTACACTGTACCACCAGCTTCGTAATATTAGGTTTGCAGTTAATTATAACAATCTTGCCTTCATCTTCATAAGGCTCAATATCACAGAGTATTCTACAAGATTTATTCAAACTGTGACCAGATAGTGGAATGATTTTCCTAATCTGGTAATTGGATGGCTAGAACTTCAGAAGTTCAAACTTGTTGCAAATGGTTTTCTGTTGAACAGGTTGACGGAAGTCTCGTTTCATCGCTTATCTATGAATGAATGATTTGAAGTTCTCTGGAATCCTGACATATATCTATTTAAACGCTGTTATTGATTTTTATACATTTTACTAGTTTTATTACTTTTCATCTATAGTTAATTCATACTAATTAGAGCACTTGGATTTGTTACATTCTGATTTTACAACTTTGGTTGTAGCTTGATCAACAACAACAACAACAACAACAACAACAACAACAACAACAACAACAACAACAACAACAACAATAATAATAATAACAATAATAATAATAATAATAATGATAATAATAATACAATTTCCGTTCAATAATATTTACTCCCTTTACAATGAAAATTGCATCTCCAGTGAGAGCAAATAACTGTCATACAGGAAAAATATTTTTTTAATTCAGCACACTTCAAATGGACGTTCAGTCTTCCAATATTTATATATGATAATTATATTGCTAATGCCAAATCATATTGCAAGTGGCTACTGTATTTACATACCCTTCGTGAAATGGAGAAATCATAGCATTGTTGAATTTGAAAGATCTGAATATTATTTGAAACTGGAAAATGAAAATTAAATATAACATTTTGCATAAAACAGCACGAATAATATGTCAGGGTCATTTGTGTTTTGGAACAAGTAATGAAGCAGACACATAAGCGTCATTTCTAAAACTAAAGAAAAAATAAATAATTCATTTTCAAACCAAATTATAAGTATTGATTCAAATAGAATATGATGTGTAAAGGAGATAGATCTTATATAAACACACACACACACACACATATATATATATATATATATATATATATATATATATGCGTGTGTGTGTAAAAATCACAGGGGAACGTAATGCTCAGACACAAAAGAACCACTGGGAAGAAAAACTTAGAATCTATAAGATCAAGTCCTGTCTAGATTCATGATACTTCTTCACAGGACTGATCAGTCCGCTGAAGAACTATAATGAAACCAGTCAGGACTTAATCTTATACTTTCTATTTTATTTTCCCTGTGGTTCTTTGGCACGCGGGCACGCGCACGCGCACACGCACACACATACACACACATATATATATATATATATCTATATATATATATAGATATATATATATATACATATTAGGTATATATATATATATATATATATATATATATATATATATATATATATATATATATAAATTGAAATCTCAAGGTAAAGAGGATATATAAAATTTCAGAACTTGCAATCTGATAAATCTTATGGAGAATATGAAATATATATTCTTCCAGATAATCCACACAAGGTGGACTGCGATGCACCAACAATAAAATCCAGGAGTTCCAAACCAAAAGATATAACAGGTAGACGAGCAAATTATTTCTCCAAGTCCGGTATTAATTGCACAGCTTTTGGTTGTTTGACAGAAAGAACTTGAAAACATATAGGTCTATAGGAAGCAGAAGGGATAAGAGGGTATTCAATGTAAACATAATTAATTTTCATTTAAAAGAAGTAACTATATATAATTCCTAATACAGCATTTACCTGAATATTTGCAATTCATGTAGACATGGTAATTTATTTTGAGGTACATTTATACACGTATTACATATGATATCTATGGTGTTGGTGCTAACAATGTTACTACAATATTGATACTAAAGCAAGCTCTTATACTGACGCTTTATTGAAAGACAACACCAATCCAGATATCGACGAACAAATTTTAATATACAATAAGACCAAGAATGGTGGGTCTATTTACTCTAAAAAATACAAAATCATTTCCTTACTGGAGCAAGCGTATCATAAACTAACCATTATGCCTTTTATCAGACCTTTATCGGGGCCGTAATCACTTATTGCGCTCCTGAGTGGGCATAACGAGCAGACCAAAAGGAAATTATGCCTGAAAAGGCCATAAACAATGAGTTTATGGTACATTAAACATACTTTGATTCGATTTACCTGACTTGTTTCCTCTTGACTTTGGGACTGCAGTAGTAAAACACGAGGGCGAAGAGTTTTACAAAGACTGCTTAATAATGCAGCAGGGTTACGACGGAAATCTAGTTGCATATTCCTTTGATAAGAGATTTTTTGTTATACAAATTGACGGGAATTATAAAGATTGAGTTACTGAGATATTGGAAGCCGATCATATTATGAAAGTTTTGTATTCTACTTTATGCATCATAGTAAGTAATTTACCAAAAATATACCAAGTTTCACAATGCGATCGCCGCAAATTGGCAAGTTCGAAATATAGAGAACACACAAATTCTTGATTAATGTCGTTCGACATAAATTTTCCCCCACGATATTTAAATAACTCGAATATATATATAT
>NC_090746.1:80341494-80358994 GCF_036898095.1 Palaemon carinicauda
TATATATATATATATATATATATATATATATATATATACTGTATATACTCATTTCGTATCAAGTTCCAGAGTTTAACAGAATACTGTGACTTTGAAAAAATATTAAGCTCAGCTTTAACATCAAATGTCTAGCCCCAGGAATCAAATCTTAATCTAAGATATAAACTCATTTACAAAGGAATCCAAGTAAAACAAGACGTCGCTAGAACTCATAGTCACGGTTACAATGAAACAACATTTAATTAAAATATACTCAGCTCAACAGAATATGGAATATGAATACGCTTTTCATTGTAAAAGCTAAACTAGACTAGTAAAAATAATAAGCTCATATGTATAAAATTAATTTTTTTTTCCATTTTAGCTATGAGAATTAGTAGATGAAGAGCACAAACACATATATAACACTATAGATAATTATAATATATGTATATATATATATATATATATATATATATATATATATATATATATATATATACATTTACATACACACATATATATATATATATATATATATATATATATATGTTTCTTGTATCATAATAATACATTATTCGCGTCAAATTTTTATTTATATCATAAATTCACAAATTACCAGAGCCAACTGCTGATATAATTATTTCTCAAGGTCAGATAAAAACAGATTATTCCTGTTACGTGATTTTGAATAAACCCAATGAAAGCGCGATCAAACCAAACTGTGTTGATTGTGCACTAGGTAGGTATGTAGCTGGAAGTAAATGACCCCTAAAACCTCCGTTTCCCTCACATTCCACATAATCAGGTATTCAACACAAGAGAGTGTAACAAGAAGAACAGAATGTCTGTTATTCAAGAAGAGATACTTTGTGATGCTATTAGGAAAGGCACTCCTGGAATCACATCGTCTCGAATTCTAATGCATATTTGCAAATACGATACATTTAATTTAAAACCTGTTTTTCTTACTGCGACATTTTCTAATCAGCTTCGCCATCTCCTTAAATGAGAAAGTTGAATCAAATGTGTGAATTGAAAGCGTGGGCTGCGGAACTAGCCTGCCACTGCCAAACTGGGTAAATAACTTTATTTTGTTACAATAAGCTGACTGTAATTGATATTGACACCCAAAGGGCTAACGGCAGAGAAAAAAATGGTTAATAAATGGGAAAAGTTTCCTGACGCTTTATTGCAATGAAAGTATCGCAAAGGTAGAATAAAATTTTTCAGTTTTCTAGTTCATCTTAAGAAAACTTTGATGTGTATGTATGCATGTATGTACGTATGTATATATGGGAAAAATTACAGGGAAACGTGATAATTCTTCAGGGGACTGATTTATTGAGAAAGGTCTCTTCACACACACACACACACACACACACACACACACACACATATATATATATATATATATATATATATATATATATATATATATATATAATATATATATATATATATATATATATTATATATATATATATATATATATATATATATATATATATATATATATATACCTATTACATCTCTACGAACACAATGTGACTTTGTACATGAATGTCGTTTGCAATTAGGGGTAAATAGTCTTCTTTTTTTTTTTTTTTTTTTTTTTTATACCTGTAAAGGCTCTGTCACAATCTAGGGTCTTATGAGTAACATATGGATTTTTCGGAAAATTTCTTCATAAGCGCACATTTTCAACGTATGAAGCAAGATATGCCTTGATGGCCGTTACAGTGAGCGTTCAGGCAGCGTATAAAGAGCGTACTCGTACCGCATGCCAGCGTAAGTGAGCGTATAAGAATCGGTGTGTATTTCCGTTGGACGTATACCAACGTATGAGTAACAAGTGGGAACGTAATCAGAACGAATGAGAAACGTACGAGTAACGACAGTCTAACGTATGACGAAAGTACTGCGAGCGTCCTTATAAAAGTTCGGAAATAATTATGCCCTTTCTTTATCCTACAACTTTAACTGCTTTAAAATATATTGTGAAATCAGTAATTGATAAAGTTGTACATCAGTATTTCTATAGAGGGTGTCATACTACCATTATAATAGATCAGTTTCAGTGTCTACACATTTGCTATTGTATATATAGCATACAAATATCATATGCATTCATGAACGTATCAACTTTTGGTATTATGTTACACAATGGTGGTTTCAAGTTCGTATAAATATTTACTATTATGTTACACAATAGAGGTTTCAAATTCAGTATTATCATTTTTCAATATGATTTACCGCTAGTTAATATAAAAAAGTAATATAAAGTTTTATGACAATCTTTGATATTGACATTTTAATATAAATTATTTTTGTAAAATCGACCTTTACAATAGGGATTACTTTTACAAACTATTGTTCACTCTTCCTTTCTACACTGGTTACAGTTCATTTGTTTCATGAAAGTCTTTATACGTCAAGTACATTCCTCAGTTGTTAGAATTAAGATCAATCGTTATTCACTCAGACACACGTTCATCTTTCGCTTTCCATATGGTCACTTAGAGGCCAAAAGGGTTTCACCGTGTAAGAAGCGTACTTGACTTATGAGTACCGTACTTTCAGCGTACCTCTATCTTACTCAATGTTTGAGGAACGTATGCAGACCGTAAAAATCATACGCCCACTTACGCTGAAAAAAAGTTTGAGCGTGCACACACACACAAAAATAAACAAATAAAAAACTCGTCCTTCAGCATGTTTCAGTGTACACTGACGTATACTAGCGTACTAGAAACATATTCTAACTTACCGCAAGCGTGTTTCACCGTTTGCGACCGTATGGCCAATTTTCCTCATACGATGGCATGCGTTGATGCTGTACGCTAGTGTGAAAGAGCTTTAAGGCTTATACCTTCTAGAACATTCTCGTTAGAGGGGAAAATATCTTTAATAAAAGGGAATGAATACGGAATGGGCAAAAAGTAAATAGAAACCTTGTCTTATCACTAGATAATCTTATCAAATTATGTACATATGGATTAAGAATGTGGTCTATATTCAGTCTGTCATCTGCAATAAGAACGAGATCAGAAAAGTATGCAAAAATAGTTAATCCTGCAAAAGTGATCAACGATTCATTACTCTCCACAACCTTAAGCGAGATTCAACTGAACTTGCATAATGTGTTTAGGACACGTGCACACGGTAACAAATAAAACTCAATGAGCATACAACAGCTTCAAAAATAGCAAAATCCATCTTTAAAGTGTTTCTTGCTTCAATAACATCTGAATTGCACATCCATATAGTTCACTTGCATACAATATCATAAAAAACACGAGTGTCGAAATTTTTATTTCCGATGTATATGGAATTTTTTTGTGACATTTGCTCAACGTCTAGACTCTAGAAGAACGTAATTTATTTATAAATATTATTTTATCCTTTTTAGAGGAACTGTTGAAATCATTTCTAAAACATTTTATTTTCTACCAGCAGGAACAACCCGATGTGAATGTACATATAAAGGTATATAAACCTGTAAATCAGTATCTCACAACCATATACGAGTAATTAATGGGGGATAAATACTTGATATTGATCGTTACTTCTTCTTGCGCAAGCGTTCGTAGTATTGCCTACCCTTCCCCCAAGGCAAACATAATAAAAGAGGCGAACATTTTTAAAGAAATTTCAAAAGAAAGACATTTGTTTGCGAGTCAGAAGCGAGAACACAAAAAGAAAAACATCTGGACAAACTCATTTCACGATATGCTGCAACCTGTCTCGAAATTTGACGAACGATTTTGCATTTTAGTGTTGAAAAAGATTTTTGAACCCTGGCACCGTGAGCGGATATTTTGCACCTCTGAGGACGCGACCCAAGAATATGCTTCGTTTTCTTATTCTTGGTAACCTAATAAAGCCAACCGGTCGCATCGGGAGCGCCAAATCTTCTCCGCCGAGAGATATGCAAAGAAGGTGACTTCACAAACCCTTGTACGCCTGGCACATGCTCTCAGAAAACATAAGCAAACATAAGCATAAGCAAATTGTTATCGACAGCTTTGGACATATTGTTTGTTTTAAATTGGGGTCATTTGTGAGAGAACATTTTATATATTTCTACTTTAGAAGGTTTCCTTAATTTTATATTTTCATAATGAAAAAAGGTTGCTAATAATGAAGTTATTTTTTTTCCTCAAATATTAAAATTAAAAATCAATATTACTGAGAAACAGAGTATGTTTCTCAATGCGTGGAAAAAAAGTCAAATGGAATAACTTTCCTAGAGTAAAATATTGAGCATAAGAGTAGATATTTTGTAAAGAAAAATTGATTACTAGGTATATACCGAAAAATATTACTCAGGATTAAAATGAAAATGTCTCCATTAAAGTTGCTAATGATGAAGAGTTTTCCCCTCAAACATTAAAATTAACAATCAATATTACTGAGAAATACAGAAAATGTTTCTCAATGCGTGGAAAATGAAAAAGTCAAATGGGATAATTTTGCAAGAGTAAAATATTGAGCATAAGAGTAGATACTTTTTAAAGAAAATTTATTACTAGCTATATACTAAAAAATATTACTCAGAATTAAAGTGAAAATGTCTCCATTTAAGTTGCTAATAATGAAGAGTTTTTCCCCTCAAACATTAAAATTGACAATCAATATTACTGAGAAATACAGAAAATGATTCTCAATGCGTGGAAAATGAAAAAAGTCAAATGGGATCATTTTGCTAGAGTAAAATATTGAGCAAAAAAAAAGTAGATTTTTTTTTATTAAATTAATTACTAGCTATATGCTACAAAAAATTACTCTGGATTAAAATGAAAATGTCTCCATTAAAGTATTTATTTTCTCAATTTTTACAATATCTATTTTGCACGCGTAAGATAAAACAGACATTGCAATTCATATGGCAAGGATTACACACGGCAGAATTCACGCTAAAAGAATTTTTACATTGCAATGGAAATAGTTATTGATATGTGACCTATATTGGCAGGGATGTTTACAGCCAGTGCAACTAATAAAAATGACTGTGGCTTATACTGTATGTCGTATTCTTCTTTTGAAAACAGCAATTTCGAAAGATCGTGGCTTTACAATTGCAAATAAGATACTTCAGTCGTTAAAAGAAAACTACACGGTTTGTTGCAAGACTTTCATCGTTCATCAGATGTTAAAAAACATTGGATATTTGTGACTTAATTTCTTTTGATGGGGCATATAAAATCATATTACCTTATAATAAAACCCTCTTCAAAAATATCAAATTACCATTCTCTGATCTATAACCAGTCTTTAACAAATAAAAGAAATATGGATAAAAATATGCATATCTAAAACAATGGTTCCTGAATATAAAAAAACAGGTGCAAATAATCTTTGATTTTCACTTTGCATCTCATTGAATAATCTTGAATTTAATCAATAGTTATCAAAACAAGTAATAAAAAATTTCTACATTCTAGAAACATAACTAAAAACAAACAAACACGGCTGAGTTTAGAAAAATAATGTTAAATGAATATTTCACAGCAAACAAAATTAAATGTGCAGTTAACTTCATCGATGAAGATAACGCCAATTAATCATACAGTCATAGCAATCAATCGAGATGACTATTCAGGGAGAACTTCGAATAAAGTCATCAATCTTGCACGTCGTTCGAAATGAGGAACTGTCTTCATTCTCATCACTGCAAAAATCCTCTGGAATATGGCCTAATTATCCAAAAAAAAAAAAAAAAAAAAAAAAAAAAAAAATATATATATATATATATATATATATATATATATATATATATATATATATATATATATATAAATATTGGACACGGTTCTGATCGCTGCTCTTGATATGTGCAAATTCTGATACTTTGATACGTTACTTTCAAGCCTAAATAAAAAAAAAAACTCTAACAATCTTTACTGAAGCTTTTGAGAAGCTGTTAGCGAAGTGAATTTCTATTAATAACAAAATGGGATGGATAAAAAAACACTCTGAAAATCATTATTGAAACTTTTGAGAAGCTGTAGGTGAAGTGCATTTCTAATAATAACAAAATGGGATGGCTAAAAAAACACTCTTAAAATCACTACTGAAACCTTTGAGAAGCTGTAGTCTAGTCATTTCTATTAATAAGAAAAAGGGATGGTTAAAAAACACTTAAAATCATTACTGAAACTTTTGAGTTGTTAGTCTAGTCATTTCTATTAATAAGAAAAGGGGGTGGTTAAAAAACACTTAAAATCATTAGTGAAACTTTTGAGAAGCTGTTAGTCTAGTCATTTCTATTAATAAGAAAAGGGGATGGCTAAAAAAACACACTCTTAAAATCATTACTGATACTTTTGAGAAGCTGATAGTCTGGTCATTGCTATTAATAACAAAAGGGGATGGCTAAAAAAACACTCTTAAAATCATTACTGAAACTTTTGAAAAACTGTTGGTCTAGTGCATTTCTATTAAAAACAAAGCAGGATAAGCAGATACGTTGATATGGGAACTACGAAATTTAAGAACCGTAAGCTGTAATTTTCCTCTTTTTACATTCATGACGTTAGTCACGAGAAGAAATAAAAAAGTTTTGCTCAAAAGAGATGCCTCACTCCTTTCGTATTCATAGACTTTATGCAGATATGGGCACTGGGAAGCTACGCGAACAAGCTTGTACCTGATTTTTTCCCCCCTTCATCTTTTTGCTTTTTTTTATCCTTCAAATAACGCCCTTACATGCGCTAGCACTGATGCTCAATAACTAGAGAGAGAGAGAGAGAGAGAGAGAGAGAGAACCATATGCGTTTCAGCTTCCTTTTTTTTTTGATGACATAATTCTAATAACACAACAGAAGGTTATTACAAAAAAAAGAAACACACACACGTTAAACAGACCAACATGAAAAGAGTTCAATAATAAACACGCTGTTCTTGGACTTTTTGTATGTTGGCCTGTTTAAAGTTTTTGTGTTTATAACAGCCTTTGGTTGCGTTATTGTTATGATGTCTTCATAAAAGGAAGCTGAAACGCATACGATTATGGCTCTCTCTCTCTCTCTCTCTCTCTCTCTCTCTCTCTCTCTCTCTCTCTCTCTCTCTCTCTCTCTCTCTCTCTCTCTCTCTCTCACATTGCTTTCTCTGGGAACAGCTTTTTTTAAATGCATCTGCATGGAAGGTTCGGCATTTAATGCCTAACCTACCATGCCGAAAACTTTTACTAATTTTCTGTGCTAACTCGCTTTTATGGCAAATATCAACTTACCGACACAGCTGTCTTTTTCTTTCATCACAGCCCTAGTCTTTTCGACAACATAATTTACATAATTCAACACAAATCCGTGGCTGGTGCCAGAAGATAATGAAGAACGGAGGATACAAGAAGGAAGACAGATGACTCGCTCATGCTTAATGAATAAATTTCTTAGTTAAAGATAACATCATGTATGCGCAAGTATCAAGGCGAAACACATTTATGCATTTTAAATACATTGTAAAAACTTTGTAAAAACAGAAAAGAAAAATAGAGATGAGATAGACAGAAAGAGGTAATTAAGTCAAAATAAATATTCCGAGAATCCTTAATAATTATGAGGAACATTTCCATTGGCCAAAAGATCATCAATTTGCATACATTACAGTTTGAAAAAAAAGATACAAAAATAATTACTTTAAATATTACCTCAAAGACAATGAATTAATTTTCTATTCGATTTTACACACACACACACACACACACATATATATATATATATATATATATATATATATATATATATATATATATATATATATATATATATATATATATACACACATGTGTATATCCGTGCGTATGTGTATGTGTCTATGAATATGTAGGCCCATGTGTGTGTATGAAATTGTTTACGAATAAATTCATTGGAAAAACCAGGCAAAAAAAATAGCAATGAAGTATAAGGAATCACTGAAGCAGTTAAATGATTAAATAAGTTGGGACTAAAAACAAATACAACAAAACAAATTGTCATCTTTCTCTACGGCTCGAAATCCTAATTGTTAACGCTTATAGAACATTTTATTTTATTTTTCAAATAACACCATGTTGTCGAAATATAATGCTCGCTACATTAATTTTTAATAATATCTGTACTCATTGGAGTGTTGTAATTTCTTTTTAAATGTTTTCTGATATATCTGATCTGATATTTTTTTTTTTTTTTTTTTTTAACGTGACATAATCTCTTTCGCCTCGTCACGTTTTGTATTACTCTCAGCTTATTCCTGTAAGCATTTGTTTATGCGTACAGATATATTAATGCATGGCTTCCGATTTCTTGACATTTTTTAATCTATGGCTTTGGCATGGAATCTATTATCTCATCACTCAGCATTACACTTATTATTTATTTCTAAGTTAATTAATTTTTTTTAATTTGATTTTGGTGTAATCGTAAAAGAGATTTGGTTCAGAATAATCCGACTGTTATTTTCATAACTTACCAATATTCAAATAAATTTCAAAATAGCAACAAGGATGATAAACCTCACTTCCCGAAGAAATGCTAAAAATCTAAATCTATTTCCCTTCTTTCAAATATGTTTCACTCAACCAACATCTCATCACAAGAAAAGCCTGACAGTTGGAGTTCCTTCACATAAGTTTCTCATATCATATACCTGTATATGTATATGAACCTGACTTATTAAACCTACAGTGCTTTCGTTACTAAATCAGGTTCATGTTTATAAAAAAATGATTAACAGATATATAAAGAAATTGCATATATCTAAAGGTAAAAAGTGTATCTTATATTTTCAAAATTATTTTTCCTTGATTATTCCCGGATATAACAAATTGTTAACTATGACATAATTTCTTCTTAGAAGGCGAAGTTTTTCTTTTGCAATCACATTTTTACCCAAGATGAATATTACCCGCTTACAATGTACATCAAACAAAATTATATACTTTCTAGTTTAAAATGTATTTTCCTTTAACATCTATTCCATAAGGTATAAGAACTTCAATTAGAATCAAGAATTTAGATTACTCCATTATATCTCGGAACACCAATCGGAGTTATTAATTCATATATCCTCTATGAGTGTCTTTTAATTTGCAAATAATACCAGATATCAACTTAGTTATTACACTTCTATGAATTTCCTTCATAAACTTTTTTGTGTTTCTTATTTTTTGTACATATCCTATAAGCATGAACCTGACTTATTAAACCTACATTGCTTTTGTTACAATATACAGTTTTTTTTTTTTCTAGTTTGTTTTCCATATATTTTCTTTTCAAAAAGAAGCTTGTTTAAAGGTTTAAAGGTTTAACGGTCGCTCATGAATGGAATAGGCACGGGACAGTGCCATTGCCCTAACAAGACTGACCATATAAACATATGATCAGTGCCCAAGTCCCCACTCCACCCAGGCTAGGATCAAGGAGGGCCAAGTAATGGCTGCTGATGGCTCAGCAGATAGATCTACAGGCTCCCCCCAAACATCCATCCTTAGCTCACAAGGATGGTGAGCTTGCAGCGACCAAAGAAACTAACTAGTCTGATCGGGACTCGGACCCCAGTCTGACGTTCACCAGTCAGGGACGTTACCACACCGGCCTCTCCAATGGTTCAACTATTCACACAAAGATATCCTTTCTTTTCTCCCGGTCATGACTGAAAGATTACTCATATTTCGATCCCAGCTTCTTCCTTACGAATGATTTTGGCTTTTTACAATGATTATCTTTTGCGATCATATTCTTGATTTTAAACTTCCTCTTTGCAATATTCAAAATTTTCATACCGAATGCTCGCATTACACCAATAAAACAATATCTTATTCTGATAGATTAATTGATTAAAAGTAACATCCATTTTATCTCCATCAGAACTTTCTTTTTCTATATCCCATTGGAATTATATCTATCTCTTTAGATTATCGTCTCAAAATATTGAACAGCTAGCTGGCTGTCAGGCAGAAATGAAGTTCCCCAGCTTTTGAGCAGGCTACATCCTTTTCCTTTGAAATGTCTTTATTTTCGTTGTTGAAATTTCAAAGGACAACCCCTCGGCCGCACATAATGGCTTCGGTCGTGAGAAGGGTAAAGTTGCTCAAAATCACACCTCTGAAATTACAGTTCTCCCTCTACTATTTTCAGATTGAGATTTGGGTCACGAACACCGCCCTGTGACGAAGTAATTACTGCCTCCAGAGTCTTTTCAAACTGAACAGTAATACTTGCAGTTATTCTTTTCCACAGAACAATATAGCAACAAATACTGTTTCTAAAACTGGCCATTTTCGAGAGAGAGAGAGAGAGAGAGAGAGAGAGAGAGAGAGAGAGAGAGAGAGAGAATCTGTGGTATAATTGTAGTTGCACAATTGTTCCTTACGAAGCAGTTACAATTATTGAATCGTTAGTTTTCATATATTTTAGCGAAGAGAGACAATCAGGAAATGAAATAAGCAATAATGATGTAACTTTTGACCAAGCTTTGCTAACAAAACAGAGAGGAAAATAAAGGTTTTTGCTCTTCGAGAACAAAGCAGTGAGAGAATTAAATTAGCACCGAAAGAAAATTTTAAAATCATCAAAAGCCGACCAGTTCAATGGCTCCAGACTGAACTAAAATAAAGTTGTCATACGAAAATATGACAAAGTATTCTAGTTGACGAAAAAATATAATTGAATTAAAAAACAGTAAAACAGTTAAAAATGGTAACCAAATGTTTTGAACAAGAAACGACACAATGGTAGAAAAAATTGTTTTAAATAAATATAAAAAAACACCTATTCTTCCAGAAGGACACACAAATATCTAAAAAAAAATGAAACAAATATAACCTTTAATTAAAACGAAAAAATAAGGGACAAAGGAAACAAAGAAAAAATATGAAAAATTTCCAAGCTCATATTTTCTTTCTCACACAAAGAAATTTATGGATTTTGTGGAGTTTTTGCACAACGTCGCTGTAAAGCAAACATGAAAACTCCATTAGTTTACATTAAATGTTAATGAAAATATGTTTTTAGGTCTCCCAAACAAGGTTCCTTGCGGTTATTCTTCGTTCTGACATATGATAATTCTTCCATTTTCCTTTTTTTCTTAATTTTACTCATTTGCTTTTATACTAAAAAAAATAATATATTGAAAAATCAACTAAGTTCATTAATGAATATTATTCGTGGTTTTACGTTCAAATAAGAATCTCATCTTATAGACGTTCACTTTAACTGTTTAAATTGATAAATCTTTACTATGGTTGCAGTCCCAATTTACATTTAAAATCACACCAATTTATGCTTCAAATACATTAAAACAACTCGCTGTACTTAGGATTATGAAAATCATATCCCAGGTTTCAAAAAAAAAAAAAAACTCGTTTGATATCTAATATAAAAAATTCTTTACATTTCACTATGCCACTGATATACTCGATCAAAAGTTTAAAGCTCTCAAAGAAGAGGTAACTTAACCTGAAAACAGTATTTTTCATTGTAATTTATCGGTATCACTAACCTATTTGAACATCAATTGTGATATATTTTCTAATCATTCAAGGATAAAAACAAAGGAGCACGCAAAAATTGCACTAAATATAATACAGCTAGTGACTATGCTTTTTCACCATATAGTGTATTAAGCATTTATTTTTCAGAAACTCCTTTTCGGATGAAACACTTGTATATAATTTATCTACATACACTTACACCAAGCGCACGCACACACATACATATACATCCATATATGTATATCCATATACTGTATATCACATATTGAAAAAAAAAATTCTGTGTTGAATTTTTAAAATATTGTATTTACTTACAGGCGACGGAGTCTGCCTAGATTTTACTTGCGTTGTTCTCACCTGTTGAAATAAAATATAATATTAGATTTGAAGATTCTAATCATGTGCCTAGATTTTGAACATTACAGAAAAGTAAAAATAATATTCAATACACTTGAGAATGAAAGAATAACATATGAGAGAGAGAGAGAGAGAGAGAGAGAGAGAGAGAGAGAGAGAGAGAGAGAGAGAGAGAGAGAGAGAGAGAGAGAGAGAGAGAGAGAGAGTATTATGTTTAACACCCTTATATTTATAAAAATGAAAGTACCATAGAAATTGTCAATCTTTTTAATATAAAATAATTACATGTGGTTCTAAATCATGTTAAGTGTCTAGACATAGGAGACACCGTCAAAGCAAAAGAAAAGACGACAAACGTTGCTCAAAGCACTTTACGCAGTATAAAAGACACGAAGTATGATCGAGGTAAAAGAAAATATCTCTGAATAATTTCGTATATGAAAGACACAGATATGATGAAAAGCCTTAATATTTTTTGCCTTTATCTTGTTTTTCAAAACCATAGGAGGCTTAATATCTTCAGCTGATAGGAATCTTTAATATAGATGCTGAATGAATATTAATGAAAAAACTATCAGAATCACCAAAGACATATTCTAATAAAAACATTTTCTAACGGCTAGGTAAGGGAAAAGTAATTAAATGGTGTAAAACATATAATTTAACAATGAACTTAGCATGCATAAAAAATACTTGAAAACATCTTCGATAGTAACCAAGAATAATTGTCTCTAAACCTAGTAGTATCTTCCGATGAAGTAACGCCTCTTAAAAAATTAATATTCATCTTTGTAACGGGGAAAGTATGCCGAGTGTATAAACAATCAGTCAATAAAGGAAAGAATAGAGTATGATTCAGAGAAAACAATGAAGATTCACTTTATCAATAAAAAAAGATTTCTTTTGATTACTTCTGACGATCACAGACTTGTTGATGCTTAGTTAGATTTTCTATCCGTCTCACAAGCAAGTACTGGAACTATGTAACATACAAATGCAGATACAAAGGAAATTTTGTACTATCAACCAACATGTAACAGTCAAAAAAAAAATATTTAATAAAAAAAAATTACGAGTTGTCACTGGCTTAAAAGATAAAAAAACCCTAATCATGAAATATTCTCTTACTCCAATTAATATAGCACAAAGGTGTTTTACTGTAATTTAATAATGGTCTTTATCTGGTTTATATATAAGTATCCAAATTTTATGAAATAACACGATCGGAGTCACGAAATTTATGTAAGAAATGAAAATTTATGACAGCTAATAGACACCAGAAAGATGGAGGGAAGAATGTTAATATGAAGGGTGAAGGAAAGTGATTGATTCGTGAATAATAGTAGAATGAGAGAAACAAGATGAACCACAGAACAGGCGAGACAAAAAAATTAGGTAAGTATCTGGATAAATTTAATATGAAGTCTTGAATTATGTATGGCAACCAAGGTGGGAATGTAAGAAGGGAATGCAGGTCTCTCATGAAAGAGAAGTGTAAGGGTTTCACATGAAGGAAAGAAAATCAGATAAAGCTGTAGATATGAATCGTTTGCTAAAGGAAAAGTAAGATGAAAAATATGGAGATACATAGGTAATGTGGTAGAAAGGGTAACAAAGGTGAAAAGATGGATAATGTGATAAAAACGGTAACAAAGGTGAAAAGAGGGATGATGTGGTGGAAAAGGTAACAAAGGTGAAAATATTGATAAGTGTTTTTAAATTGCTTGGTAATGTGAAAAGGATAGCGGTCGAAAGAATGTGCAATCAGAAGTCTTATAATGAAAAATTTACTAATTTCTGGGTAGATGACGTGGAACAGATTGAAAACGGTCTTAATATGATGAAAGCTCAAGAATACTTTTTAAATAGAGAGAGTGTGAATGAAGAAGGGTTCGAATAGCGGTTCATGTACTTTCTATGTAGGTATCTGAAACTGCTAATGTTGTTTTTTTCCCAAGAATCTCTCGTGTTAAAGAAATCGACTTTGTATTGAAAAGGCAGAGACCTGTTTAGAGACCTGTTTGTATGTTTGCATGTATGCATGTATGATTGTATAAAGTAGAGAGAGAGAGAGAGAGAGAGAGAGAGAGAGAGAGAGAGAGAGAGAGAGAGAGATTACCATTACTACAGGTAAAATTTATTTAATTTATACATACATATATACATACATATACCAAGGCACTTCCCCCAATTTTGGGGGGTAGCCGACATCAACAAATGAAACAAAACAAAAAAGGGGACCTCTACTCTCTACGCTCCTCCAGCCTAACAAGGGACTCAACTGAGTTCAGCTGGTACTGCTAGGGTGCCACAGCCCACCCTCCCACATTATCCACCACAGATGAAGCTTCATAATGCTGAATCCCCTACTGCTGCTACCTCCGCGGTCATCTAAGGCATCGGAGGCAGCAGCAGGGCCTACCGGAACTGCGTCACAATCGCTCGCCATTCATTCCTATTTCTAGCACGCTCTCTTGCCTCTCTCACATCTATCCTCCTATCACCCAGAGCTTTCTTCACTCCATCCATCCACCCAAACCTTGGCCTTCCTCTTGTACTTCTCCCATCAACTCTTGCATTCATCACCTTCTTTAGCAGACAGCCATTTTCCATTCTCTCAACATGGCCAAACCACCTCAACACATTCATATCCACTTTAGCTGCTAACTCATTTCTTACACCCGTTCTCACTCTCACCACTTCGTTCCTAACCCTATCTACTCGAGATACACCAGCCATACTCCTTAGACACTTCATCTCAAACACATTCAATTTCTGTCTCTCCGTCACTTTCATTCCCCACAACTCCGATCCATACATCACAGTTGGTACAATCACTTTCTCATATAGAACTCTTTTTACATTCATACCCAACCCTCTATTTTTTACTACTCCCTTAACTGCCCCCAACACTTTGCAACCTTCATTCACTCTCTGATGTACATCTGCTTCCACTCCACCATTTGCTGCAACAACAGACCCCAAGTACTTAAACTGATCCACTTCCTCAAGTAACTCTCCATTCAACATGACATTCTCGTACATCTCATAACCTTACTCTTACCCACATTAACTCTCAACTTCCTTCTCTCACACACTCTTCCAAATTCTGTCACTAATCGGCCAAGCTTCTCTTCTGTGTTTGCAACCAGTACAGTATCATCCGCAAACAACAACTGATTTACCTCCCATTTGTGGTCATTCTCGTCTACCAGTTTTAATCCTCGTCCAAGCACTCGAGCATTCACCTCTCTCACCACTCCATCAACATACAAGTTAAACATTGATTTATATAAACTCAATATTCATGTTTCTTAATCAAGTCTACAATGCTTCTCCTTCAATGATGGGCATGAAATGAACCTTCCTTCAACCGTAAGATTCCAAAAATGTTATGTTACTTATTATTAATAAGAGATTATCAATCAGTTATTAACAATCTCTTTTTCCCAGCTTAGCTGATGCAACCCTATAGAGAGGTGATCTTGTTTGTGAGGTTAGCACAAAAAACATTAATTCGTTGACCAAGTACGTTAGTAAGATTGCGTTCACTGTGTTCAATCAATTTGGAACGCAAGGAATCACTATTCTCATCCCACGTTCTCTTTCTCTTTGACGTTGGAGATCTTTAAAATCTCCCTTCTATAATCTAAAAGTAATTCCTCTATTTCAACTAGCTGGTTTTCCTCCCTAAATGTATTACTTCAACGAGTTTCACTCCCTACTTAAACCAGGCCTAAATTCAGATTTCATCGCAAATGATATAACATTTTTCAAGAGTCACACCACACACACACACACACACACACACACACACACACACACATATATATATATATATATATACATATATATATATGTGTGTGTATGTATGTATGTATATATACATATATATATATATATATATATATATATATATATATATATATATATATATATATATATATATATATATATATATATATATATATATATATATATATATATGCACACAAAATTTTTTAGTCAAGATAAATAAATTAAGCTATTCTTGTATTACAACTCTTGCCACTTCCATTTTCCGTTTCCCATGAGACGAAATATGTATGAAAGCTTTCAATAAATGTTTTACAATCCAATTTAAGAGTATCTAGAACTCTTTCGGGAGACTTTATCTTAACGTTAATATTATAAGACCAGCCATATTAATAATCAAATAACTCTGTCGAACAAAGGCCTCACTTAAAATACCAGGAAACCAATTCGAAAACTGCGATAAAATATTCCAAACATTAAACAGCATGATAACTTCTTCCTTTTAGCAAGGCAAAAGAAACATGAATGTTATCAATCTGGTTTTAAAGCTTTTTCACCGATAAAACTTTATACGTTTTCCTTGTAACACCTGCGTTCAAAAAATACCTTGTGTAAAAAGAAATATGCGGTATGTAAACAAAAAATCTTAGAAAAACTTATAAGAAAACTAACATATTGTAAATTTTATGACGTACCTCAAGAGGCAAATATTTGATGCCGACAAAAACCAACTTCTAAGACGCTTCCAACTCCTACTTTGGAATTCTAAAAAAAATCTGTAATAAGTTAAATTCCTTTTCATCCCATTGAAACTTGAGGCTCACAAAAAGGAGCGAACCACACATAGCCAAATAACTTGGTACAGCATATGAAAAGAAAATTAAAAGAAGACAAACAAACAAAGAATGAGGCTCATATAGCAAAAGCAAAAGTGAAAAATATAACTCTATACGACATGGTATAATTTAATCATTGTCTTTATTTGTCCCTCTTTCTATATATATATATATATATATATACACACACATATATATATATAATATATATATACATATATATATATATATATATATATTTATGTATGTAAGTGTGTATACATGTGTATATAGGTGTATCTATATATACATGCAAATATATGTACATGCAAATATATGTACATATATATATATATATATATATATATATATATATACATATATATATATTCGTTATATAAACTATGAGAAAACTTTCGATTCTATTAAAACTTCAGCAATAATGAAAGCCCTTCAAACAAAAAGAATACATGAATCTTATGTTAGATCACTTAAAGAGATTTATGCAGGAAGTACAGCAATACCAAAATTACAGATAGTGAAAAAAAAATCGCACTTGAGAAAGGAGTTAGGCAGAGAGACGCCATCTCTCCTGCATCAGACAAAATATGCCTAGAAGAAGTTTATAAGAATTTACATTGGGAAGAAGTTTTCAAGAAATTAGATTGGGAAACTGCAGGAATTAATATTAATGGGGAATACCTTAATAACTTATTTAGAAATTCTTTAAAGAGTTTGGGTGATCAATCTAGTCTGAAGAAGTGTTTTAATTATTTCATTCCACCTTATTTCAAGTATTGTTTTTCTGTCTGGTCATCAGCTGCTGATTCTCATCTTAATTTGTTGGACAGGAACTCACGGTCTATTAGATTTCTTATTCCTGATCTAAATATTAATCTCTGGCACCGCCGTTCAATTAGTTCGTTATATATGTTGTACAAGATTTTTCATAATTCTGATCATACCTTACATTCAGATCATCTCGGACAGTTTCATCCTGTTCGTAATACTAGGCATGTGGTTAATTCTAATGGCCAGGCCTTCTCCATCATGAGGCCTAATATTACGATACTAACGA
>NC_090746.1:80363994-80388994 GCF_036898095.1 Palaemon carinicauda
AAGAAGTCTCTTCTACCCTTATCAAAAGGAAAGTTGCCACTGAAAAATTATAGGGAAGTAACTAACCTCTTGAGAGTAAAAGAATTGTTTGATAACCTCAATGTTGTCAAGCGTATGAGGACAGAGGAGAACGTAGATAAAATAGGACAGACTATTCGGTGTATGTGTAGGCAAAGAAAAAATGAGCCGTAACCAGAGATATGGATGCAATGTGGTACCGTCTGGCCAGTCATAGGAGCCAATAACTTTCTGGCGGTAGTATCTCAACGGGTGGTTGGTGTCCTACCAACCTTGGGGGAGATATAGAAATTAGTATGACAAGCGTTTACTCACACAACATCAAACACGCGTAGCAAGACTAATTGCTAAAATCTATTCAATAGGGTATACTAATATTAAAAACTCTCTCATTGACGAAGAGGAACCCAACGTAATATTATATTTCGTGCTGATATAAGCGTCACCCATAAAACTATCAGTAAGGGGATTGCTTATTAGCACTAAATCCTATTTAATTAAAGTTTGGAGCTAATCTAAAAGAATTAAAAATATCAAGGCTAAAAGACTTGATTCAGGATTATACTGAGAGAGAAAATTTTTCTTGCAAACAATTAATCTCTTTACGTATATTCTTATCTTTTCATTAAGTAGCTTTAGTGAGCCAACGGACTTTTCATCAAAGAGGAGACCTGGGACGGCATCAAGGTGTCGAGAGAAAGAATAACTACGGAAATAACAATTATGACAGTGAAGTTAATGAATCTTCCGGTAAAGCCTCGGGGATCAAGGGTTGAAAGAGCAGTTCTTCAAAGATTAGTCAGCTCTCTCTCTCTCTCTCTCTCTCTCTCTCTCTCTCTCTCTCTCTCTCTCTCTCTCTCTCTCTCTCTCTCTCTCTCTCTCTCTCTCTCTCTCTCGTTTAGGAACACGGTATAGCACTACAGGAGGTTATATCCATCACGAGGCGAACCATTTCCGCTTGAGGAGTAAGTGGTGTATCCCATATATCCTCATCAGTAGGTTCACCCCAGAGCCAGGAAAGTTTCCCAGGCTCTTAAGACAAAGGATTTAGACATTGACGCTGACTAAACGAGGGGAACCACTGCAGCCCTTGAGGGTTTAAGAGGGTCTTTTCAATGGAAACTGCCGTTGGGCATCGTCTCACAGTCGCCCTTTCTGTCTCTTTAAATCCTCCCCAATTTCCCTAGGTCGTCTTCATTTGTGAAAATGGCCTATTTCCTAATGTTTATAATCTTTTGGCTTCCGATGTTTCTTTAGGTGTAGTCTATTTCTTTAATCTCCCAACCTCCCCCCCCCCAAAAAAAAAACATCTTATGTATTTCCTGAATAGTGTGCAATATTTCTGATTTTTTACTTTTTCACATGACTTAATATTATTTTCCTACATGCGTTAACCAGTAAACATTTCTTGTTAAGTAATTTCGTAACAATTAAGGTCTTAAACTTACCAAACCAGCAAGTGGGTTGATGATAGAGTGATAAGTAGTTTTATGTATATTTGACCTGATTCTTTCATAATATGTGATATGTAAAATTTCATCTGATAGAATAATTTCAGGCAGAGAATCTATATATCTAAACAAAATAATCTACATTGTTTATCTATTTATTAACCATAATTAACACCACCGATGAACAATCTCATATGCCTTCATAACCTTTCAGCGAATGGTAATTATACAGTACACTTCTTGAGAAATTTTTTTTAGCATCCCCATGGGCATAAAAATGCTTTTAACTTCAAATAGAATCTCACATCTAAAGGAAGTGAAAATATAAATTAATGACAAAAGAATAGACATGGAAGTATGAGATAGGCTTACTTGTAAATCTAATGCCTGGATTCAAAACGAATCACTAAATTTTATATAGAACACTTTTGAACTCATTCAACCTCTACTTTTAAAAACAAATATTTTAATCAAACAAGTTTAGTGAAAAACAACATTTTTTTTAACCTGTTAGTTTTATAATAAATTATCCCATAAGTTTCGATGAGAAAAAAATATTTTGAGCCGAGAAGTTTAGAAATAGCAGTTTGAACCCATAAGATTTGTATAAAAAAAGAGTACTTTTAACCCCTTAAGTATCACAAACAACAATGTTACAGGACAAATGCCTTAATCCAATTTACTGCCTAAAGACAAGGTATCAAACATGCATTTCTAAGTTACGAAAACTATTTTGATTACATTTTCCAAGGCTATGGAAGGCGGATATTTCATGAACAGAATTAAGAATAAGGACTGCGTTAGAAAAAAAAAATTACTGACATGAAAAATTACTCAAACAATACCTAAAATTATTGTGAGAAAGGTAAAGAACTTCCGTTTATAGAAAAATGCCAATACTATCGAGATATTTAACACCTAGTTTCTCACATTCTATCTCAATATACCCGTGCGCTTGGGTTTTCCTCGATATTCTATAAAAGGATAGATTAAGGCTGGCATCACACGAGTAGATTGATACACATGGTTTTGTCCGCGTGGGTCTGAAATCAATGATCGATAAGGGCCGTTCGGAAATTCTTCCGAGCGGTAGTGATTTCCTAACCGCATGCACTGCTAATTCGTGCGGTTCCAGTGTATAGCTTATAGAAACTACGAGGCTGCTAGGTATCATCACTTCCTTGTTAAACAAGTTGTTTACTACCTCGATATCATCATTAGTATCAATAATAATAAAAAAAAAAAAAATTCTCAACAAGTCTCATCAGTGTTCCATATAAAGATATGTGGACTCGAACTGGATCAATTTTCCATCCATCACACTAGTTGCTTAACCTTCTTTGATTGTACCAGATTCAATGCAGATATCACCAAGGCCTTCATCTTGGAATCTTTTGACAAAAATTGACGTGAAGTTACAGATAGTGTGAAAAGCTCTTTTATGAAACCTACTGTATATAACTGTACGCCTCTTTTTTTCTTCCATATATCAGACCCTTTTGCATAGAGGTAATGATCCATAACTGTCACTATTGAAGAAAGATGTAGGTTCTTTCGGATTTCCTCAGACATTTTCATAATTTCATATACAGTTGATGACTGGAACAGTTGCTATGATAAGTAACCAATGTGATACATGTTCTTATCTAGTTATTATATTGAAGCCAATCTCGCTTGATACTGTTAGTTTACTCGTTCTGTTTATTATTTCTGGTTATGATCTCAACCAAGTTCTTCCCATGAGCTTTTCTTCATTCCTCCTTAAACAGAATTTCTACTTTTGCTGGAGATAATCATTACTTTTCTGTTTGGTTTCTTTACAATTGCTGGTGTTACTCTTGGAAGATGGGGAACACACATTTTGTCATATCTAAATTCCATCTAATATATCAGTGGTTTCCTTTTCAGTTAATGTTTCTTATAAGCTATATATAAGACTGTGCTTTTCTTCGAAAGTATCTAGTTCTGTATTTTTACTGTTAAATGTGGAATAGTTTCGGTAATAAGATCTGTAATAGTGAATTCTGCAGGTACCGAGTATTTGCGAGCCATGACATCATCTTTGCAACCCCACAATCGATGGCATGCATATTTTCGAAGAGTATCATCCACGCGTTATTATGTAGCCTTTACTGATCTCTCCCGTGATAGTGATACCTTCATCCTTTCTGTCTGTTCACAGAATTTGCAGATTACTTGATGTAATGGTCCAGGTGGTGTTACACTTCCTGATCATTTGCTAGAGGAATATTCTTATTCACTTTTATTTTCAATGCCTCTAGACCTTTTCTTTATTGTGAAAATATTTCTAACTTTTCTTTGGTAGAATATCAGAGGAAATTTATCATTACTTAATCTTGTATATAGGGCTAAAAGAGGTTCATAGTTTTTGATGGTGGCAGCTTTTATTAAAATATGCAACATATGCGTAAATCTATAACACCCAAGTTTAACTAGCTTTTAATTCTTAGTAACTTTATTTAAACATTTGTGTATACATTTTTTTTCTCCAGGAACTGCAATATTAATATCTCCCATGATTAATATATATTGAACAACAATCTTAGTGTTTACATGGGAAAGAAAAAAAATCGTAAAAACCAGAAAATGAGGAAAAACTCAAATAAAATGAATTTTACATTAACATATTTAAACTAAATGGGGTTTCAATCAACAGAAGTCATTATACCATCACTCAGAATAATGGTCCTTAAAAGGCAATAAAGCTTTCATTATTACTGTTAAGTCTTGGCTCGTTACCAATGACAGACAAGGAAAAAATGGCGTAAAATGCAAGAGAATTCTTTTTCTTGTTTGGCACCCTATTACAATTGGTAAATCCTAATAAGATATGACTCATTCAGCAGATATTCAGGTTATAAGACATTTTCCAATACCATATACGTGTAGCTATCTGAAAATCATAGTGAAAATTTGTCCCTAAACTGATACCGATTTTCAAAATTTGACGATAAGACTCATGGAATATAATATTGTAAGCCTGAACAGTGTTCAAAGCTTAGGATGAAAAAGCAATTGCAATAATTGTTTGCGTAATGATTTATGTAATGGTAATCACATATACAAACCACATTACTGTCTTTGCTTGCTATAAATATTACATTGTATTCAGTTCAACCCTGTCTTGTTTGAGAAAGTTGTGTCTAGCACGCTTGAGTCCGGAAGAAACTTTTAACTTTTAGAAGGACAATTTCTCGTCTCGGTAGCAGAAACCTGTTTTACGAAGCGTCCATGAACAGCCTTACATTATCAGAAATGTTCCTTAATACGTCAAAATCACTGATTTCATCAGAAGTTAACTTTAAACAAGTCACGACCCTACTTAAAAAGAATTTGTTGATCAGGTACCTAACACTAAGGAAGCAACGTACTCTTTATTACGCTGTTAAACCATTTTTGTAGATTATGTTGTTTTTTTTTTTATTACAGGATTATTGAAACGCATTTCTTGAAGGCCCTTTGGATGAATCTACTCATCCCATATGTGTGGTTGCGTATACATTACCATGGTTAATCAAGTGGCTTACCCATTTAAGCTCTGGTGAATCTTTATTATAACAATGAAATATAAATAGTCTTACACAAGGTAAGGCAATCTATACAGACAGACAAACCTCCTTAACCTGCGAAGGCCTTCTTTATCGGAGATATTAATGCTTTATTTCTAGGCCTTTATATGGGATCCAGTCTAAGCGTTTAGAATGATAAATGACTTTCGACGCATTACTATTTGTAACGTATTTAAGTTCATTTCATTACTGATTTGCATTCTATCCAACTAGTTTGTTAAAAAATTTATGTATAATTAAATAAATTCTGCATGATAAATGTAAACAAACTTTGCCACCTCACTGTTCCTATATTATTTGAAAAAATAAATAGTTCGAAACACCTTTATAAATGCTACACAATTATTTTCTTTAAATTAGCTTTTATTGAATTAACTCTCGTACATTATTAGATTCATTTTGCAGGGCTTTCAATTTGACTTATCAATAAAATACTGGTTACTTAAAAAAAAAAATCATATCGGAATAACAGTAGAACAACGAGATATATAAGACGTATGATTTAGATAAAGGGAAAACGTAGCCTTCATGTTGAAAAGGTATAATGTTGACCACAGATTAGTAAAGAATGGTATTTTCCGGCGTTTTTATTTTCAGCTCTCGTTATTGCCTCATACATCTCTCGCCATTGGATAATATACAGTGACTTCTAATATCAGGTGATTAAATTTTTTAAGTTTAATGTCTATAAACTAAACAATAAACAAGTAAACTTAGATTTTTTACATCCTCGTAACATTGCCTTTTTCGGAAGTGTGTGAACTTATTCTAATATTTTTAAAATATCTTTACCTGAAATATACGCTATTTCTTCGCTTCCATCCTTCCCTTCCCCCAGAGAGATCTATAGCAGGCTTCAGGTTCTATCTCTATAGTAATAACCAACTCTGTCGAAGACTCTTGATCAAAAGTTTTTCATTAAACTTTGTCTTCGAGGTCCCAAACCACATACTGAATTTACACTCCGTAACCAATCTAAACTAGTTACGAAGTCCAAAAAAAAATTACTCCGGAAAAAATGACAAATAGAAACAGTAAACTTACTAATTACTAAATCGTACGATTCTAGTGATAATTTCTGAAAGGCCAAGGTCACTATTGTATCGAGTTTTAATTGCTATCTTTTTTTTTTCTTTCATTCTTTTTCAGTGTTAGGGTCAGAAGTGGACTGTCTATACATTATCCCTGAAAGAATAGTAAAACTAATTTTGCAAACATTTCCTGGAACAATAATATATAATAAAATTACTAAAAACGCAAGCCAGAGAATAACAAATGAAGGAAAAAACTATTAAATAATATTATCAAACAAATATATTCCATTGGTATTCCATAACTCATTTCCGATTCCCAAATGACAGACGTCGCAAAAGGCTCTATATATTCGACCAACCGTTCGTAATATATTCCCAGTGATGCCTTTAGATGCAGGGGTTCCTAACCTTTTGATACTTCCAGACACCCAAATGGCCCCATAAACCTTTCCCTTGATTTTTTAAATAAATACCTTCACAAATTAGTTGGATATATGACTTTCTAAGATGTCAATTGCTTCAATTTACTTAAGATATTAATAATTAGGGATACAAAATCATGATAATTCCTATTCTTATATTATCTACTGAAAAAAATACAATGGAAAATATGAGAAATGACAATATACAAAGAGCTAATAAATTAATGCCATGAAACATAGATTCATCTGTTACAAGCTAAGGATCAGCAATAAAAATCCTCTAGCCGAGTTCTATCAAAATAACAAACTGTAAACTTCCCGAAATGTGATATTCTTTGTTTCAAAATCTCGACTACATAACACAGACTCACTAATAGAGAGAGTATTATTTTCAGGGGGAGCGGATGGCACGAGAGAAAATCAATAATGGAATCGGGTACAGTTACTGATAATGCTACTCTCACGGCATCTGATATATCAAGTTGATTTCTCCGCTTCCATTTCAGATATAATAATGACGAGAAACTGATTTCACAAAAATGCGTAAGTGTGAAGGAAACAAAAACTTTCACTGGCTTCCCTGTCAAGTTTGGCTAACCTTCGATTTGCTTAGACCAAAACTTCACGACCTTGTACCAACCGTGTGTCACACGATCGTACATAAATTATTTTGTATATATTATGCTTGTATCTGCACTCTTCCCTCGCACTAAAAAGAACCTGAATTAACATGTCTCCGTTTTTCCTCTCTAACATTGTCTGTCTTGTGAACATGAAAATTCCTGTTGCCTTGAGGTTTTGTATATAAAGGAAAGTGTTCTTTAATAAAGTTACTCAGTTGATTGCATCCTGCCTTTGAGTCATAACCTTTCTCTCGGCAGCCACAACCTCAATGCCAGTCCATTCAAAATCAGTCTCCTTTCTTGGGTCCTCTTGGAAATCAATTAAATCATCCATTGCTGAAATCTTTGTTTCTTACTCTTGATATATCAAACGAGAAAGGGTTTTAGATATAGAATGATTCCACACTAAGATCATTAACATCTTAGAAGTAACCATCAAAATTTGTACTTAGAACTTTCCTGAGCTTGTCACTTCTAGAGGCATCTGTGCAGAAATATTTACTCATCTCCGATAAGGATATTGTCAAGATTTGGAGACTTTCCGGGTATCTGCTTTCACTAAGATGGATTCTAGATTGTTGATTTAATTGTAAATGCGAAATATTTTCCCCTTGCTCGAATAATATCCAGCTCCCTTCCCTTCATTGATATATTAAAATCCCTACGGAAACTTGATATAGCCAAAAATATTCCGGCCTAGCAATAAAACGTTAATCTTCGAAATGATTTTTAGGGAGGATTGTTGACGCTTGAGGAATTCGAGAATATCCTCCCGCATTTCCACTACACGTGAATAAACACAGCCACTACTATGCCAACGTAACAGTGTTCTGCTTAAATCTCATCGTAATTTATTTTAAATATCCGACGATTCAATGTGCGTCTACGAATAGAGATTGAATAACTACTCCAATCACTTCTTTATTTCTTTTTTAGGGGGGGGGGGGTGTTTTGGATGCCAGAGCTCAGCGATGTTGAACAGTTTGATGAGCATCTGTGGAGGTTTCTCTCTCGACAACGCAAGGAATTTACAATTTTGGACAATCATGATCCAATCGAATGCTAAAACTCATGTTGATCAATTACTGGATCAACATGCATATCTCATCTCACCTCATGTTCTTTCCATGTACACAGAATATAAATACAATCAATTAACAGTGTTTTGAAACGTCACTTGATTCAGGCATCTATTCCCACCATAACTTTTGTCATCTATAACAGGAAAAGTGTATGATGAAGTGAAATCATTCAATTTTCCAGAGACCATTATTTGTTTTTGCTTATATCTTTCTTGAATGTTAGGAGTGGAACTTACATCTCATTTTTATTAAGGAATAACAGTGGTAGTTACTTATCTATCTAAAATTCTACCAAAGTATAAATAATATATCAAAATAGATAAACTAAGCTATCGGATCTTTAAAAATCAATATTAGATATTCTTTAATACAATGTTATGTACACCCCAAGAAAAAAATATAAGGCCTTCTTTCGGTTCAAGTGTAAAAATATAATATGAAATTAGACTTCATTTTTCTTTCCACTTCTATATTCCCAAGTACCTATTGATTAGAAGGCTATACTAAGGTAGCAGAAGTATTTATGAAGAAAGTAACCAATTAATACCATTTCTGATATTCCATCTCTTACGCTAAATAAGAAATGTAATTTGGAACCACCATATCACCGAAAATAGAAATTGCAAAACATGGATTTTTGCACAAAGGTTTATGCAGTTCTTTAGGAAATATCGGATTCCATAAAAATCACAGGAGCAGACTGCATATTAAGAATTTATGTTATCCGCTGTCAGAAATTCATTTTCGCTGTTGAAAATCAAAATCCTGTACCAGAATCCTTTTAATTGATAAAATGACTACTTTTGCCCATAAAAAAATCAATGAACTCTTATCTCTCTCTCTCTCTCTCTCTCTCTCTCTCTCTCTCTCTCTCTCTCTCTCTCTCTCTCTCTCTCTCTCTCTCTCTCTCTCTCCTCATGTAACAGCTAATATAACCTTTCGACATCGCTCAAGCTTTATCCAGGCCAATTAATCGGATATGATGTCCCGGGTCATCATAGATGCTTCTTTCATTATCAGAACGTTAAATCAGCACGATTCCTTCTCATCTGCTCTTGACCAAATTGAAAGAACAAACAATACTCATCGTTCTTTGAACTTATAATTTAATTTTTGGTGGTGCTCTTGGACAAACCAATGCACAAGATAAGTAAAGTCATCGAAGGTAAAGCCCAAAACATAAATATGCCACTAATGTAGAACAATCTAATCGTAACTGAATTGAAGGCAAGTCAGCTTTGTGTCCTACGGTGTGTTGCCAGGCATTTCATAATAACTTCTGATGACATATTCCCTCTTGGTCACTTTTCAGAAGAGGCTATTAGGGCTCCCCGAGATCACGGTCAAGGTTCCATCGCCTGAGAGGAAGGGAATAGGGCCACTAGAACGAATGGCAGACGTAACGAGAAGATGCGGTAGTGGAAGTGAAAGACGCACAAGTGAGACGCCAAGAAAGTTGCGAAGTTAGAGGGAGAAATTGAGCTAATTTCAGCACCGACCAGCTGTCGGTTCTTGCCTCCAGACCTCAGATGACAGCAATTTGGTAAAAGGGAACTCATGGCCAATTTCTGTAAGAAGTTGTCAAGGTGGGATCTTCTCATTAGATAAAATGGTGTCGCTTTTTACTCATTTATTTCTGGGTATATTAGACGATAGCGAGGATTTGTAGGAATTAATGAAAAAATAACACACAATAAACTATACCAAAATTACATATAAATGAGTCAGTTGTTTGTTTTTTACAGCTTTTCTAAATTCATGGTTATACATGGACAAGTTTTGATATTTTTAGCAGGAAATTAAGAGGATGTCTTGAGAGAGAGAGAGAGAGAGAGAGAGAGAGAGAGAGAGAGAGAGAGAGAGAGAGAGAGAGAGAGAGAGAGAGAGTTGATTATCTAAACACCAGGTCCTTTGTTCACTTAGGCAAACCTTGACGTAGCATGACTAGTTAATGATTGAAACCATAGAGAGAGAGAGAGAGAGAGAGAGAGAGAGAGAGAGAGAGAGAGAGAGAGAGAGAGAGAGAGAGTTGATTATCTAAACATCAGGTCCTTTGTTCACTTAGGTAAACCTTGACATAGCATGACTAGTTAATGATTGAAACCATAGAGAGAGAGAGAAAGAGAGAGAGAGAGAGAACATCTGGATATACCTGATGTAACAAAAGATCTAAAAAGAATGGAGGATGTTACGCAAGAGGCCAGAGCGAGCATGTAACTATTACGTGTTTAATTCACGTTTAATACTTAATATTCCGTTCATTGTACCAATGTGTAAGTGCAAGGAGCAATTCTAAGATTTAGGAAGTCGATACTACAGTTACCCATCATAAATTCAAATAAAAAAAATCTATAGTTTTGCAATAATTCTTTTAAAGCCATCCAATATTGTCTATAGTTGATCAATAATGACAATGATAAATGAGTTCTCTTGGTTGAGGGTACACTCGGGCACACTATTCTATCTTGTTTCTCTTTCTCTTGTTTTGTTAAAGTTTTTATGGTTTATGTAGGAAATTTTTATTTCAATGCTGTTACTGTTCTTAAAATATTTTATTTTTCCTTGTTTCCTTTCCTTACTGGGCTATTTTCCCTGTTGGAGCCCCTGGGCTTATATGCTTTTTCCAACTATGGTTGTAGCTTAGCAAGTAATAATAATAATAGTAATAATAATAATAATAATAACCACAAAAACAACAACAACAACAACAACAATAATAATAATAATAATAATAATAATAATAATAATAATAATAATAATAAAACATATTGAAACGATGCACAGTAAAGGACATTGTCAAACTGAATCATAAACTAAATTTAATCATACATTAACAATGAATATTCCACGCCATATCTGATATCCCACTGCGCCATTATCATAGCAATTACTCAAGCAGTCTCCTACAAATTCATTCATGAAGAACGATCTATTTACATTTGAAATGGAAATGCAGGTGGTATAAGATTGACCAATCAGTTTTAGTATTCAATCCACTGTTGCGTTATTCAGAGCAATTTAAGGTACGAAAACATTGCAGAACTAAACAAACGTACAGTAATTTCAGATATTAATAAGAATAACGATGAAAAATGACTCGTTTATTGGTTTCAATTTGTAGTCTCTTATCTGTACGTTTCAGCATTTTGCTTAACAAAGGATGAACTTCTTTTATTCCACGGTTTCACTAATTACAACATACCCAAATACTTTACCCCAACTAATGCAATTATATTAGGTCTTGCACTGTGTCAACTGACTATATGATATATGATCAAAGGAGGATATGATGAGACAATGATTAAAGCGCAATATAAGCGATGACTAATTGTGAAGGCTTACAACATATTCTTATGAAAATATCTATCATTACATATTAAGGTAATTGTAAATTATCACTATTAAAGGGTGTGAAGGGCCCTGCCAAATATGATATATGCAATAATACTGAATAACTTTAGGAAGAGAAAAAAAAATGTTGAGTGAAAAGGCTGTATTACTGAAAAAAAATACTGAAAAAAAAAATACAAAACAAAACAGGTAAATAACCTTATTGGATTAAAATATACCGTTTCACCTATTAAGAAAACTCGCCAAATTTGCATAGGAAGTTCTCCCAGAGATCCTCTGACAAAAATGTCAAACTTTTGTATTATATATATACTGTATATATATATATATATATATATATATATATATATATATATATATATAGGCTATATATATATATATATATATATATATTTGGAAACAATAATTCCAAATCTTGAAACACTCCTTTTGTTTTAAATTTTCATTCTACAAAGACATCTTAAAGACTGCTTACACACAAACACACGCAGGCACACAGATATATATATATATATATATATATATATATATATATATATATATATATATATATATACATATATATATATATATATATATATATATATATATATATATAGTAGATAAATAAATAAATATATATACACGTATATATAAATATAATTGAATATATAATTAACTGTACTTTTGGAAAACACTGGACTTCGAACTTAACTCTAACAGTATGACTCCCATCTACCATTTCTCATATTAAGAAAAAAAAATTTATGACAGCCTTCATATGAATATATGTACACAGTTTGAGGTTGCGCTGCATGGGACATAGTCAAGTCTTTGAACAACAAAATTTCATTACGTTGTTAAGTTTCGAAGCATGCTTAAAAAGTACAGTAAAATTCACTAAGAACACTGCAGCTTACCCTCTGAAGTGAATATGGCTTGCAAAAACATTGCTAAAATTTGCATTCAAGTAACTAGGGTTTAACAACCCTTCAGTAATCTGCCTTCCCCTTATACTTTGAAGGGCCCCTCTATGAGTAGGATAATTGAGGTTTTACTTTGAATTAGAAAGCATTTATATAGTGGTCCTGCAACACACCACATATGGATTTCATTCTTCCTATTCTTGGATCGTCTATCTTCTTTATTTGTTAGAGTGCACGAGGAAACACATACACATTGCAGCAAATGTTTTTATGTTGAATAGACTAACATAAGTCTCTTTTTAGTTTATATATAAGAAGATCTGTTTTAATGTTGTCACTGTTCTTAAATATTTTAATTTAATTATTCATTACTTCTCATATGGTTTATTTCATCTCCTTATTTCCTTTCCCCACTGGGGTATTTTCCCTGTTGAGGTCCTTGGGCTTATAGCATTATTCTTTTACAATTAGGGATATAGCTTAGCTAATAATAATAATAATAATAATAATAATAACAATAATAATAATAATAATAAAAGTAATTAATTAGAACTTTAAAATATGGACTTGATACTAAAACAACAGCAGCATTATTCAAATATTCGAATGTAAAAGCAAATTATGAGCTAAGCGGCAGGATAAACTTGGGGTTTCTATTAGAAAGAGATCCGGAGGTGAAAATTTCAAGTAGTCAACTACCTGGCAGAAACGTTATCATTAATTTCCTGTTCCTTGCATTTCAGCTCAGTATTATTATTATTATTATTATTATTATTATTATTATTATTATTATTATTATTATTATTATTCTTGTTGTTGTTGATTTTATTGCTGTCATTATCATCACTATTATTATTATTATTATTATTATTATTATTATTATTATTATTATTATCATCATCATCATCAGTATCATTATTATTATACAAAAAGAGCTGCAACATGGATAAAAGCCCATTAAAACAAAAAATATACCGGTAATTGATTAAGTAAGAAATTAGTATAAATATGATAGAATGGGAGGTAAATCAGTTGTTGTTTGCGGATGATACTGTACTGGTTGCAGACTCTGAAGAGAAGCTTGGCCGATTCGTGACAGAATTTGGAAGGGTATGTGAGAGAAGGAAGTTGAGGGTTAATGTGGGTAGAGTAAGGTTATGAGGTGTACGAGAAGGGAAGGTGGTGCGAGGTTAAATGACATGTTGAATGGAGAGTTACTTGAGGAGGTAGATCAGTTTAAGTACTTGGGGTCTGTTGTTGCAGCAAATGGTGGAGTGGAAGCAGATGTACGTCAGAGAGTGAATAAAGGATGCAAAGTGTTGGGGGCAGTGAAGGGAGTGGTAAAGAATAGAGGGTTAAGCATGAATGTAAAGAGAGTTCTGTATGAGAAAGTGATTGTACCAACTGCGATGTATGGATCAGAGTTATGGGGAATGAAAGTGACGGAGGGACAGAAATTGAATGTGTTCGAGATAAAGTGTCTGAGGAGTATGGCTGGTGTATCGCGAGTATATAAGGTTAGGAACGAAGTAGCGAGGGTGAGAACGGTTGTAAGAAATGATTTAGCAGCTAGACTGGATAGGAATGTGTTGAGATGGTTTGACCATATAGAGAGAATGGAAAATGGCTGTCTGCTAAAGAAGGTGATGAATGCAAAAGTTGATGGGAGAAGTACAAGAGGAAGGCAAAGTTTGGGTGTATGGATGGAGTGAAGAAAGCTCTGGGTAATAGGAGGATAGATGTGAGAGAGGCAAGAGAGCGTGCTAGAAATATGAATGAATGGCGAGCGATTGTGACACCATTCCAGTAGGGCGTAGGCCCTGCTGCTCCTTCCGGTCGCTTTGGATGACCGTGGAGGTAGCAGCAGTAGTGGATTCAGCGTTATGAAGCTTCATCTGTGGTGGATAACGGGGGAGGGTGAGCTGTAGCACCCTAGCAGTACCAGCCAAACTCGGTTGAGTCCTTCGTCAGGCTGGGAGGAGCGTAGAGAGGAAGGACCCCCCTTTTTTTTATTGGTTTGATGTCGGCTGCCCCCCCAAAATTTGGGGAAGTGCCTTGGTATATAGATGATATATAATATGGTACGGAATTCACGGTAACCGATTAAAAAGTTTACCGAGTTTGAACTCATGAAGTTACCAGAAACAGCCGGTTTAGTCAGAATTTATTTGAAATGCGATAGAGGAATATGTAGCGTCAAACTCTCTGAAATTATATGACCTTCAGCTACGTGTACTCTTCCAAAATAATCAATACAAGTCAAATACAAAACTTTATATCTAAAGCATTTTTTTGGGGGGGGGAAAAGGAACATAGAAATGGCATGTACTTTGGGAGTAAAAACAACAAACTTCAAGTGCAAATTCGGGAAAATTTCGTTATACAAACCGCAAGGACGAAAGAAAGATAAATAGTATAAATAGAGCATTCTAAATACCTTAAATACCTTTAATCCCTTCTTTCATTACGAAATCCCTTACCATAGTCAAGCTTAGGGATGGTTGCATTCAGACACAGAAATAGAGAGAACGAAATTGTGAACCAGTATTACCCTAATGCGAGAAAATACAGAAGCTATATAGCAACGAAGAACAGCAGGGGGATGAGATTTAAAAAACGCGTGAACTGTTGTTTGGTACTTGCTGATGTATTTTTAGAAGAAAAAAGCTCGAGTGAAAATATATGATACTACATTTTGAGGCATCTTATTCGTTTAGAGATTATAGGAGAGAATATAGGGTTTGTGGTGGTCGATGTGGTAACGTCCCTGAATGGGGAACGCCAGACTGAGGTTCGAGTCACGCTCAAACTCGTTAGTTTATTTGGTCGCTGCAACCTCACCATCCTTGTGAGCTATTCCAAAGGAAATAGAATTTACAATAATTCCCCGTTAAAAAGGCTAAACTAAAATATAATTGAATACGATTCTATCAGTGAAAAAATGAAGATGAAATAGCAAATACATGTAGATTTGTATCCTCTTCTCTTGCTACGAGGTTAGAAGCAAAGACGTAAAACACGGTACAAATAAAATATATTTTCGTTCGGTCCCCAAATAAGCGTCCCTATGCAATATCTTCAAAAGATACATTGAATGTTGAATTGTTTTCCAAGTGGTAACAAGCTATTTCATGATGAGTTTCCAAAATGAAATTTCAAATACTCTATAGATTTATTTTGTCGGCATGATTAACTTAAAAAAAATCAAAACCCAGCGGATAATACATAACAAAAGCTTAGTTACAATTATTTATGTCATGTAATTATATTTTCATTCTATCATCTAATATTTAAGGGCACACAACCTAATTTCAAATTCTAAATGATTGCTCTCAAATGTGTTATTTTTCAAAAAATACCATCCTTATCAAAAGACAAAATAAGCAACACTGCTCCGACAGAGGAAATATAATTTTGAAATACGCATCATTTCAGTTATTTGTTTTAAAAAAAGCAGGAGAACAAAGACCCCAAGGGTTTATGAATATGTCACAGAGCTCTGTGAGACTTTGCGGCCTCCCTCAAGCTTCACAAAGTTCAACTCGGCTTTCTCTTCTTTGTTGCAGCATATTGTGATTGAGAATGGCGGCCGACATACACTCCAAAAGCAAATACTTTCTTCAAAGAAATATCAAGCGATGAAAAGGAGTAAGAAGGTTGACGTTCTATCAGAACCAGTGAAATGGCATTCAAATATACTTATTGAATGTAGTATAATCATACCACCATACTGCCGATCAAAATGCTTAAGTTTATATACAACGTATACACACACACGTATATATATATATATATATATATATATATATATATATATATATATATATATATATATATATATATATATATATATATATACATACATGTATGCATACAATCTCTCACAAATTACTAAAAATACCATGTGATAGTTGGGAAGGGGTTGGGGGGAGGACCTGAATCTGTGTGTTTGAGCGCGCGTGTGTATGCATATGTATTGACGGGTCGCGTACATTATACAGTATGTATATACATATATATATATATATATATATATATATATATATATATATATATATATATATGTATATATAACTTTTCCCATTAAAGAGGGAGGCATACAAGTAAAGTGTCTGGGTTCTCAGTTTGTAAATTTGCCACAAGACATATACTTTCAAATATCAGACAACAAATAACTCCACATCGAACTGACTTCTCAATTACAATATCTCACATATTCCAACTTTATTTACTGAAACTACATTTACAGTAACCAAAACCGACCAATTATCAAGAGATAAGAGTTAATATCAACTGGACTGAGAATGTTAATGATCATGTTTAAAATAAAAAATAAAACAACCACGTGCTACAAAATCAGCACCCGTTTTCCATCCTGGACATATGTAGATTTTTATTATGAATTCTGAAAACATTTGGTAGAAATATGTAGGACAGAGTCGATAGCACCCGATACCTATCTCGGTTGGCAGATCAACGGCTGCGTTTGAAGGACTGCAATTCAAACTCCGTTTTCGAGTAGGTTTTTCCCAAGCTATAGTGATTCAATATTAATTGTTTATTGTATTTGCGACTTATCTGAATATGAAAGGTATATGTATAAATACATACATACATACATACATACATACATACACACACACACACACACACACATATATATATATATATATATATATATATATATATATATATATATATATATATATAAACTGTATATAAATTACCATTTTATCAGTGACACTCATGATTTTCATTTATTCAAATAAAATTACGATGTACGATAAATATATCTATCATTTCAGACTGAATAATATTATAGTTGGCAGTCTTGAGTCTACTAAAAACAGAATTGTCGTTCCATTACTGGATTTTCTAACCAATACTGCCTTCTGGTCAATTTCCAAAGAGGCCGTTAAGGCTTCCCGCAATCATCAATCGCGAGCCCATCTCCAGAGTGGAGGAAAATAGGGCCATTAGATCGAATGAAGGACGAAAGACGGGTTACTGGAGTGAAAGTGAAAGACGCAAAAGTGAAGAACGTGTGAATCCTAGAAATCTGCAAAGAGAGAAATTGAGATAATTTCAGCACTTATCGCCGCCTTTCGGTTCATGCTAGTTCAGATGACAGTTATTGAGTAAAAACAAAACTTAAAGGTAATTATTATTATTATTATTATTATTATTATTATTATTATTATTATTATTATTATTCCTTACTAAGCTACGGCCCTAGTTGGAAAAGTAGGATAGTATTAGCCCAGGAGCTCCAACAGGGAGAATAGCCCAGTGAAGAAAGGATAATCATTGTTACCGAGCGATCTTCTCGTCCAGGAAAATATGCCACTTTTTGTGTATATTTATTATAATACAAAAATGTATTACTTAGTTGTCTCTAGAAACTAACATTAGAAGGATTTTAACCAAATTGGTTAAAAAAAAAGCCACCAAATGAACACCAAATCTCTTGGTTATGATTTTTCTCACAACTATAATCTTTGATTCTTAATTACACATACATCCAATTCCCCATTTTCCACACACACACACACACATATATATATATATATATATATATATATATATATATATGTATATATATGTATATATATATATATATATATATATATATATATATATATATATATATACTGTGTGTGCAAGAGAGAGAGAGAGAGAGAAAGAGAGAAAGAGATCAATAGCTCCCAGTTTAAGCTTGTGAAGGTCTAATACAAAGCACAAGAATGAACACACACACACACACACACACATATATACAGTATGTTATGCATATGTATTTAGATATCCCTTACAACTATGTATTTATATGCATATAAAACACACATTTATACATGCAGGCAAACATCTCTCTCTCCTCCTCTCTCCTCTCTCTCTCTCTCTCTCTCTCTCTCTCTCTCTCTCTCTCTCTCTCTCTCTCTCTCTTAAACGCGCACAGATATTTACAGTATATGTATGCGTGTTTCTTTAAGAAGCCCAAGAAAAGGAAATCTAATTATTCACTATATTTCAGCCAAAATACATTGACCTCTTCTCGGTGTTAAGCGAGAAAAGAATTTGACAATCTATATATGAATGGAAAAGTTTATTTGCCGTTGATCCAAAAAGGGTGTGGCTGCTTCGGGGAAACATTATCCAGATTTAATTTTCTTCCAGGATAATCTTTCCTCGAACCAACCTTGTTTCATTCAGGTCAGAATGTGCACAAGCATGTTGTACAAGAAGTATGAAATGCAGATATAGCGAAAATGACAAATTTTGTCCAAAAAAAATGAGCTGTTTTGTTGTAGTTGCTTTCCTGCCGGTCGATAATGTTATAGATGGATCTAAACAACTTGAAGATGATGATGATATTCAATTGCGGTGCCTAGTTGAAAGTTTGGTGAACTAATCTCTCTTAGGGAGTGCGAAGAGCATGTCCAAACCATCTCCATCTACCCCTCACCATGATCTCATCCACAAATGGCACTTGAGTAATCTCTATCATAGCTTTTCCTGGAAGAAAGCTGTCAATTGTTTCTTATTTTAAAATAATTATATATGATCAAGTACAGCAAGAGTACAAAGGAGACCACACCTTTAACTTCCATTTCCATTAACTGTATGGAATGTTTGGAATCGATACGTGTCGGAGATTCCCCGTTCTACTGTTATTTTACCACAGGACGCTGAGAATATGTCATCGACATATTTGGAATCTCATCAATGTTTGTGAGGAAAGGATTGTGTATGACTTACACTATAAAAAAAAAATCCGGTTACACTAACTTCTTTTGTTAACATGGATCTAAAACTTTCAAATGGTGTTAAATAAAATACTACAAAACAAATGATTCTGTCAGTGAAGTTCTACGTGCTCCAAAACTTTTAGGCAATTTCTAACTTTACTTACTTTGTCCAAATGCTGCCCTTTGTGATAGAAAATAGAAATAAATATAGATACCAAAATATTAGGAAACCATTTTCACATTTTGTGATCACAAAACAATATGAATAAAATTTCATGTGAAAATTATTTGTTACTTCCAAAAAAGCATCTGTAATTAATACTTATCACAGTTTCCCCGACAAGCAAATCGCAAACGCACAAACAAACAAAGACATTAAACCGTCCTCACATAAACCCCCTTGTAGGTAATGTCTTCAGAAAAGAACAAAACAATGCAGTGTCATTTTCCTCCTTTGGATGTTAAATCAAGGATGAACTCCCTTTACAATATAACTTCCACAACATTAGTCGCTTTATATATCTACCAACGTTTCATAAGAGCCAGGTCGACCGCCTCCCCTAACAAAGATTGCGCCCTGTAACCATATATTACACGGATCTTCGCTTCATGGATATCAAAGCCTTGCCTACCCAATACGTTTGTCACGTTGTCTATCCACACTTTTCGAGGGCTTCGTCTTCTCCCAGCACGTCTAAATTACACAATTTCAGTCTAAATTGTACAATGTTCGTTCTAAAGTATACACTTTTTGTCGAAATTATACGATTTTCGTCTAAACTTTACAATTTTCAACACAGAAGAACCACCTCAAAATACTCTGATCCAGCCCTACACCTGACCTAACCATTATAGAACTTCGTATCTCTACATTTCTTACCCTGTAAGTTTTTTGTACTCCTCATATACAACAAAAAAACAGATTATCTCAAGAGCATCGACCTTTTATCGTTCATTGAGTTTCAACATCCCTTCTTCACTTCAATAAAGAACGACCGATTTAACAATCCTTTCTTAGATTCGCCCTTTGCTTAACCCTCAGATAACTCAAGTCGCAAACATAGTGCTACCTCTCTTGCTTCTCCTATTCTGTCACTCACTTCCCTGCTAATCTCCCCATTGTTCGATTTAAATATTTCAACAGTATGCATAATATATAAATACACCTCTACCATTCTTTTACCTACTATACTAGCTTTCATTACTCCATCTTCCTCGTCTCTATTCACTCTCATTACCATGCTCTTCTTCGTTTGTACTCGTCAGTTTTCCTATTACAGACAATTTTAAACTCTTATATACATTACGAAGAAATTATTAGGTGGCCATATACTGAAATTAAGATAAACAGCTGAATAAATAAATCTATGGAGTCATAGAGTTATGAGTCTCTCTCTCTCCTCTCTCTCTCTCTCTCTCTCTCTCTCTCTCTCTCTCTCTCTCTCTCTCTCTCTCTCTCTCTCTCTCTGTGTGTGTGTGTGTGTGTGTGAGGATATAATAGATTATGAGCACGACTTAGACGGGATCTTCTATCTTCCAAAACAAGCGACTACTGAGTTAGGAACTAATATGAAATGCTGGCTATGTATTCACTTTCATAATCATAAGGCAAGTTTCTCCCAAGATACCTTGATAAATTCTGACAAGTATATTTGACATTATCCAGCGTTAACTAGTAAGAGAGAGAGAGAGAGAGAGAGAGAGAGAGAGAGAGAGAGAGAGGGGGGGGGGGGGTTCAAAAGGCTTTTGAAACTTGAAACACGTTCATTAGTAAGTTTGAATACCAGGATTTAGTTCGCCCTTTCTTATATAATTTTAATTTCTTCCCCATGTTGAGCAAATTTCATTAAGGCAAACAGGTTTTTTTTCGACTTTAATTTTGTACATTTGCATTAAGTTATGTAACATCTTTCAAGTAGTATAATTTTGGCAATTTGGTCGTTTGAAATTGCGTAATGATATTATCCTCAAACTAGACAGCTCTATTTTAGCCCTTCTATGTAATGAAATCAACGTTCACATGAAATTTACCTATTTTCGCAAACACGATAGTTAAGATTTCACAAACTTACATCTAAAACCGTTGCTAGACAATCTCCGCCAAGGAGATCGTAACATTTTTTGGATCGGAGAGTTAAAAAATAAATTGCACCAGCTGAGAATGGAACAACCAAATAATAAAAAGTCCGAAACACAGTTCCTGCTGAAATTTACCGGCATTTTACAATCAACTCTTTCCGAATGTCCGTCTGGCTTATTTCTTTCTTGTGATAAAGAAAGGAGACGGTTTAGACTTTAAATGATTAAACTCAAGGAATAACTTCATCAGATCCTCTGTCTGTCTAGTTATTTAAGACTGACTGTCACCCTAAGGACTTTTATCCAACTTACAAAACTAAATAAACTTACCTCCTGAACATTGTTCGTATCAAACGCTCATTCGAAAAATAATAGAAGAATAAATCAAACAGTATATTACGTAATAGATGTTATGATTCACACACACACACACACACACACACACATATATATATATATATATATATAAATATATATATATATATAAATATATATAAATATATATATATAAATATATATATATATAAATATATATATATATATATAATATATATATATATATATATATATATCTGAAAGCGTTTTAAAACTTATAAATGCTGCCTGAGCAAAGATGTGGCAGTAATTTCAGTCTAATTTATATTCCTCTCTCTCTCTCTCTCTCTCTCTCTCCTCTCTCTCTCGCTCTCTCTCTCTCTCTATATATATATATATATATATAGATATATATAAAGCGCAAATTTATTCATTCACATGACCAAGCATTATTAATTCAGAATCCTATTAACCATTAGTTATACGTGATAAGGGGAAAGGTTACGAAATCATACAAAACCTCAAGTTAGCCATAAAAAAAAAAAAATATTCTTAGTCATTCCATGGCAGCACTTTCCCTTATTGGGAAAATGTTATCACCTTCATTACTATTTAGGGCACTGCCTCTTTTCATCTTTTCATATGATAATGTTCGCCGTGGTTCTGACAAAAATATTATAGAAGTCTTATACAAGTCTACATATATAATGCGTAAGGAGATTTAGGTTCCATACTTAGACTACATAAAAATAACATCTTTGCTTAATATTTCTCGACTCTTTTCTTTCGAACACCTTTTAGCAGCCATAAATCGGAAGGGGTGGGACGAAACATTTTCTTTTTTATTCTTCTAGATTCTTTGCCACATAAAACACTTTGATTGATATAGATGTCCTTAAAAGGGCCAAGAATACCAGTTTCAGACAATTGATTAAAGACGACAGCCAATAAAATCTTATGTCACTGAAAACCATCCAAAATAAATGATGTAACATTGACACCAAGGTGCATTTCATTATGTCGGGTTCGGCTCTTCACTTATACTGGCCATGACAGATTATGAAAATTTCAGGTCTGTAGTCTACCATTCCCATTGTTTATATTGCAAGCAGGTCATGGTAACACGAGCATGGATCGTGGAAGACGAATAGAAAATCCGAGATTAACTATAAGCGAAGGGGAAAGTTATTTTGAGGGATTTCATTGGGTTTTTTATAGCCTGGGAACAAACTTAAATTTTTACTAGTGCTCCATAGTAGATGTGGCTAATAACAGTGGGATTATAGGCTTAACTAAAGATTAACCAAACTTTTACTTATACACCTATCTGAACTTTTATTTCCTTATTATGTACTGATATTGAAGACTCCGTACTTAATTACTGGCAGAACAGCAACTTCGGACTGCTTTGTAGTCAGAGATAAACAGAGATTATGATGTAAGGGTAAATACTTTTGGTCTTATGTTTTGTTTTCTTAGAAAACCGTTCTCTAAGCAAGATGTCTGAAACAACCTAAAACCTTTGTCTTTTGAGTTCTTCATATAAATTATAAACATTCTCTGGAGACTCCAATCAGAAAATGTTTACCAGTTTTGTTTGAGAAAGGAAATCCATATATCAATTGTATTTCTCGCTATACGGTGGTTATTTGTATACCAGTCTTACAGTATGCCAGTTTTCTTCCCTTGTGAGGTACCATGATGATAATCAAACTTATAAACGCAAATCGACTGCATCATTAGGGGAAAATATTTCTAGAACAATTAACATGACCAATTATGAAGAGGGGTCAAAACAACTATTATAACCCAAGTTTATTGTATTTATAGTTTCCAAAGACTATATATTTACAGTTCTCATAAATCATTTTGATTACCTATGCCACTGAAGTGGGAAGAAGTCTACATGTTTACCAATTTTTGAGTGGTCGGTGCTAGGATATCTGCAAAACAAGTCGACAAGATTTAATTAAATTTTATTTACATATTTAACAAGGGCCTATTCGGCCCTTCATTTCCGAGGACTGCAATATTTCTAAACCTTCAGATTAGTGCTATCGTTTTCATAGAGATGAAATGCAACGGTAATTCTACAATATCTACGATGTTTAACTTTAAAGGTCAAAATATAGATTAAATTATTCATTTGTAATACGCAGCCACAATTTTTAGGAAAATGGTAACAAGTTCTATTATTCAGTGATGAATAACCTGCAACGGACATTTACTCTGTACTGAATATTCCCGTTTTATTTGTAATGAATTACAATATTTCCATTTTATTTTGTAGTCTTTCTTTTTTTTCACATATTGTAATTATTGAAGGGCTAACGTTACCAGCTAAGCTAACGGCCTTTTTTGCTTGTTCTGTTACGTCCCCACCCTCAAAACGGGGGAACAAGACTTACAGCATTGCTACTCTATAAACCTGAAATATCTAATTAAATATCAACCATACGCCTAGAATCAATTATTAATAAATCCGTTTACCGGAAAATTCATAAGCAAACTAGATGGGGAAGCATAAACCCTACTGGATTTTGTTGAATTGTTCGTCGTTAGTTGTTATTCTTTTAGTAATATTGAATTCCAGTCAAACACGTTCTAAAAACATACAAAGATTTTTATTTTTGGAGATATCAAATAACTTACAATGCACTTCTTTATTTTCAGCAGCAACAGTGAAAAATAACGAATATATATTTAAAGCCTATACATCTAAATGATATGAAAGAAATGCAATGACCAAATAATGCGACCGGTCATCGCAGGTTAACAACAAATCTATATTTACTAAGCCACCAATTTCAAAATGTAACAAAACATTAGTGCGTAACAATTACCAATATAAACCGTCCAAAGAGATACACTAAATAATGGAAAAAAAAAAAAATAGATTATCTAAGGTATGCATATAGTAGTCAATCATGATTTGAAAAAAAATAGCAAGCCTAAGGATCCCAAAAGAAATTTTAATCATAAAAAGTATGATTTTTCAAAGAAGTTCCTATCAACTACAACGTTATATTCCCTTTTGATACCCGGTTTACAGTATATACAATTTCATGGCATATAAAGTATTTTCTAATCATAACTCATCAAGAAGGGTTAAAGTGGAAGAGAAGAGAAGGGCAGACGAGGGAGAGGAGGTATCGTTAAGAGCGAGGGGCTATTCCTGTTTTTTTTTTTTTTTTTTTTTTTTTCCGAATACTAATTAAATATTGGTTGTGCCCCCCGCACACTTTCAAGTTTTATGGGAAATGTGTCGTCTGTTTTGAATTTCGCGCACAGTCACGCTGTTGGCGTCACTGATATTGGAAAACAGAGTCAGGGCCTCCAAATGAAAATTTTATTACTTCTACACATGAGCTGAGAGCAACTATG
>NC_090746.1:80391494-80393994 GCF_036898095.1 Palaemon carinicauda
ATCAATTAATCATCTACCAATCCTATTTCTTTCCTTTTTTTGTCCACCTGAATCTCCAGTGTTAACGCGGCTTTCTGATGAGCAAATAAAATTTCATTCATAGAAACCCGATTCTTTTATGAAAGGTTATCCCACTCCGTAGTGTTAAATGCACATCCTATCCCGCCATGGAAGATATAGCCTTTTCCTTTGTGTTATACAAGCAATAAAACATCCTCTACATCATTCCAAATGAAAATATGAGAAAAAAAATTACGCTCACATCACTAAGCTTCATGAAAGCAATGTGAAATATCGTTTACGTTTCCCTGATGAAGTAGTTACTTTGATGTGATTATTTTCATCATTCACCTTTGTTTTAATGAAATGAGAGATCCGCTACTTTTTTTTTCTCCTCTAATAGTTGCGATATTGTATATATGCAAATACTGCTTGTATTATAACGTCACAGAAATAGTCTGCTAAGAGATTTTCTCCTTGCATATAGATAAATACCCAAGATTGAAGTTTCAGGCATGGCAATGAAAAGATAGATGTTCTAATATACCTTTATTTATGACGAGATATATGGCACTATGTTATTTTCCCTATCCTGGAACACATAAATTTTATCCGGGGGGAAATTTAGAAAAAGATTGCATAAGATGATGGAAAGGGGATGGTAGGGGGAATGACAAGTATGAACCCTCAAAACTTGAATGATCGGGAAACTGATCTACGTATGATGCGAGGGACAAGTTTTTTTTTTTTTTTCCCTATAACCCTTGTCTAAGTCGATTGCATATTTATTTGACACCATTGCAGAGAAAAAAAGAAGCAAGAGTTCCCTGGTCGGAAATTTATAGCTGTATGTTATAGCAGGAGCGGTAGTTTTGTATTTCAAGCCAATATATTGGATTTCTGAATTTGCATGGTATAGCCCGACGCTGGGGAAATGGGATACCTGTCCTTAGTGAGAGTCGCGTTAGAATGGGCTCTTTTATGATAGGGTTAAATTTGAAAGGAAACAAATAACTGTTCTAAAAAAAAAAAAAATATTAACACAGATACACCACTTCATCACTTCAACCAACTGAGTTGGAAGGAGGTTATGTTTCCGCCCCTGTTTGTGTGTGTGTCTTTGTTTGTGAACAGCTTCCTGGCCACAAATTTGGTCATTGAGTAATGAAACTTCCAGGGATTAACTGTTATGTAAAAAGGTCAAGGTCAAGGTCAAGGTCGAGCAAAAGGTCGAGAAATAAGCTGCCGTAGTGGATGTCTGCGCTCTACCGAGTGCCCCTCTAATTATTAGATGAGCTTTCAAGTAAATGAGATGGAATGTTGCTACTAAGAGTAGTAGAGAAAAGACGAATACGCAAATAAATCTTAACACCTGCTTCATAATATCAAAGCTCGCAAAAAAAAAAAAAAAAAAAAAAAAAGCATTATTAAATTTCATAATTTTGCTGAGGAAGTGTAGAGGAGAATGAAAAACAAAGGCCCCTTTGAAGATAATGTAATACATTCTTACATGAGCACAGGAATTTTACATGTATAACATTGATGAATATAACTAAAATAAAATATTCATATGTAAAGGCCTTGGCGCATTGAGTAGGCATTATAAAGCTAAGGATGAGAGGGATAAGAGGGATGATGACTATAAACGATTAAAATTAATCTTGTGTATAATATGAAAAACCGTCGATCTAACAGCTACCTGGCTGAAATCAAATAAATGCATCTTTGTAAAAAAAAAAAAAGAAAAAAAAAAGTATTAGAAGAACAACATAAGTGAACGGATGAATAACAAGACGTCAGATCAAAACTATGGGAAGAGGGATGGTTGCGTAAATGGGAATTACAATCTCTACTCTTGGAAGCAAAAGAATATGTCGAGACTGGTAGAAATTTTTGAGAGCTTGCAACCCCAACACAGTACAGATTATTCTAATAATGCGGAGTAAAAGTCTGTAAGAGAAATGGAAAATAATGATACAATACCTAAAATGTAATATAGATAACATTAGTTAAAAAGGTTGAGAAATATTGTGGTAAAATTAATTTAAGGTACTCGATAAAACACAACAGGCGGAATGTTGTTAGTCTTTTGAAGTAGAGGTCACGTGGAAATAAGGAACGAACAAAGGTAGAAGAATATACGTCATTCAAAGGCCTTAAAGAGTAAAATAAAAAAGGGAAAACAAATAAAGCGATAATTTGATGGCGAGGCAAAAGTTTGGGGGACAAAAAAAGTTTTATAATCTTTCAGGCACAAGAGCGAAAATGCTTTCACTATATTCGTGAATGGTACAGTAAATTACAGTATGGGAATACTCTCAGCGTAGGAAGGTCATGGGAATTTGAAAATGTGATGATTTCTCGAGCATTGTTCTTATTTTATTACCAAGACAATTGGTCGAAGGACTCGATAAAATTGCCTGTCGTTAATTAGATCATACAATTTCATATATATATAATTCTTTATAGAAAATTAATACCGCTTTTCAAACAAAGCAAG
>NC_090746.1:80403994-80406494 GCF_036898095.1 Palaemon carinicauda
TATCCCTCATTTCATTGTACCCTAAAACTTGTATGATGCGGGTCAAAATCATTCAGGGCAATTAAACTTCATGATAAAGAAAAAACAAAAAAGATTTCTCAAATAAAAAATTAAGTTTTTTTTTCCTTAAAGTTTTAGAGTACTTTAGAAGTCCAAATGAAGCCTGGATTAGTATGGGTTAAGCTACGTTTGATACGATACATCAGTTTAAAATACCATTATATAGGAGGGCATGGCTACAAAATACAAGTTCCAAAATTTGGTTTCATACATTTGGGAAATCTAATAAACGTATTATGACAAATATAACATTCCCATAACTAAAAATAAGATACTGTCACTTGAATGAAGTGATCGTCATTTGGTTAATTCTGGATTATAATTGTAGCTTTATTTCTAAATATATATATATATATATATATATATATACACACACACATTGAAGTCGAACTGTACCACATTTTCCACATATGGACAAAGTTCAAGGAAGGTCTCTCTCTCTCTCTCTCTCTCTCTCTCTCTCTCTCTCTTTATATATACATATAATATATATATATATATATATAGATATAATATATATATATATATATATATAATATATATATATATATATATATATGATCATGATATAGACATTTTCATTGGCCAATTTTCAAATCCTAGGATAGTGCAGTATTATTCTATTGTTCTTAACAATAAAAAAATTAATCTACTATTATTATTATTATTATTATTATTATTACTATTATCATTATTATCATTGTTATTATTATTCGCTTTTGTTATAAGCATCTTCATCAACAACACCAACAATAACAATAATATTTTTGTAAAATATATTACGAAATTAAAAGGGAGAATCGACCAGGTTCTCATAATCCGTCTGTAATCACATTTTTAATACAAAATACCGTTAACGTTTCTTGCTAGGAGGTAAGAAAGTAGTATATACTAAACGTGTCTCATTTATGTGTCATTTATGGGCGGAAAAGCGATAATAACAACAGATAAGAGAAACAATTATGCAGCTGAGAAACAATTATGGCCTCAGCTATCAAAGTAATCTCAGGCCACTGAAAATATGCATTCTCCTCTAATTAAGAACACTATTAAGATCATTTTATCTTTTCTTATTCCAACACTTGACAATTTGCATAAAAAAACGGTAAATGCCTGGCAACATTTATGACAGGATTTTTACGGTTGTAAAAACGAATATATTGACGTAAAAGAGTGATATTAAGGTTGCCAACCCGTAAAATATAAGAACAAAGTATAGTAAAATTACGGACGCTTGTATTTTACTGAAATACGGCTGAGAACTGTATATTTTTACGGAGAATTTCCGATTAAAATTACGTTTTTTTTTTTTTTTTTACAGTGTACATGAAATTACGAGCTCCAAAATTAACGATTATTCATTTAGCCTTGCATAGTTGTTCACAAATCCCAAATTATTTAAGAGAACCGTAAAGTGACGTTGATAAATAGAATTTACTGTGAAGAATTTCCAGGTGTTGACATGACGGGGTTTATTTTCGTCGTTACAGATATATCTCCGACTTACGTCGGAATTGTTGATTGGTTCTAGAATAGGTAGGCGTATAGGATTGGGAAGATTATTAAATTTCAATTTGCAACAAATGCTACGCATTACAGAATTTTTATTGGATAAAAGTTGTATTATAACATTGTTGAGCTGAAACTATTTTAATAACTTGGGCGAAAGCAAAATGAGAATACTGCTCTAACACAGAGCTATTTATGTACCTAATTTTAATCAATGAACTAGATATTTCAAAAAGATGATCAAAGGTAATTTTCTTTAATTTTAGAATTCTTGCATGAGTACCAATGCCAAGGAAATGCATCTCTCACATCTGTAAACAACTTATTACTATCAATCTATTTTCATTGCATATGCAAATTGAGAGCTATGGTCTGCTTCACTTAAAATACTTTATATATGAATAACAAGAAATGTACAATATTCATGCAATCCTATCTCATTAAAATGAAGACAGAACACATCTGTGAACTCAAAGGAAATATTTCCAGACTTCGTCTGAAGGACGAACAATACATCGAAAGAAAAATAATCATAAACATTACTTAAACTTTTCTATTACATTTCATTTCATAAGCTCAATGGCCCCTAATAAATAGATGTAAATACAAAATATACCAGTTAGAAAAACGTTCAGTTACCACGACCACCATCTTTTGTCAATCCATATAATTCATTAGCTGATTATAATCTAGTAAGCATGTAATCTCCTGCCATCCTAAATACTGTCCGCCTCTGAATTCCTTTAAACCCATGAAGATTGCGTGCATAATATGACCCCAACACTTCGGGGAATGGGACCTTTTGGCGTACGCTTTCTGGGATTGGAGTTTTTTTTTTTTTTTTGGCGCGAACTAGACATAAGAACCACAAAAAATATCTCTAACCTAAGATTTTTTTCCGATAACCAAAATTCTGTTAGCAAATGACCCC
>NC_090746.1:80416494-80423994 GCF_036898095.1 Palaemon carinicauda
ACCGCATATGACACCAAAAATAAAACCCATTAGGCTTTTTAAAGATCCTTGCGTAAAATGAATAGGGTTATTTGGATGGCTTGAAAAATTCTCTTATGCAGCATAATTGAATAAAAAACAAACAATAAAAGTTTTTACATATGTAAAGAAACCAGAGGTAGAATGTGAAAATTACTTTCTCATTCATACCACTTCTCAGTAGGGTAAGAATAATGATATTGCCAATGCATTTTGAATCCAAGAGAAAAAAATTAACATATAATGGTCATTGTCTTGGCACGAAATAGGAACACATCACTCGTTAGCAAAAGGAAAGTAGAAAATATATCTCCTGAAATTATCCCTATTTTATTCTTTATTCTAGTTTATTTACTTGTCCGAAAACCACATAATTCTGTAATCTTGCGTTTTTAAAGGCCGCTCACGCATGGCAGAGGCAAGGGACAGTTACAGTGCCCTAGCAAGCAGGACAATGCCCTAGAGACTGACCATACATGCATATAATCAGCACCCAAACCCCCTCTCCACCTAAGCTAGGACCAAGGAGGGCCAGGCAATGGCTGCTGATGACTCACCAGGTAGACCAATAGGTTCCCCAAAACCCCCCATCCTTAGCTAAAAAGAATGGTGAGGTTGCAACGACTAAAGGAACTAATGAGTTTGAGCGGGATTTTAACCCCAGTCTCGTGATCACCAGGCAGGAACGTTTCCAATAGGCTACCACAATCTGTAACCTCTAATTAATTTATAGAAAAAAATATACATACTCCGGTATTACAGCATAAAACCATAATAAACAATATATAAAATAATTAAATTGTATAATATTACCTCTACAAACGCGGTTAATAGGAGACTGTTTGTACCGGCGTACACGTGTGTTGATTTTCGTCAACAGGATATTTCTATAATGGGCAATTAAACTTGCTCAAATTTGACAGAGTTTCTTCATTTTCCTTTTGATCATTGACCTTCTGAAGAAATTGCTTTAGCTAGAAAACTTCCGAATCTTTAGATGTTTCAGTTCAAGGTTAATATTTTCAGCATCTTGTAATCCTTAAGAAAATAGTTTTCTAAACCTGAACTTTATAAGTTAATGATCAAGGTCACATGCAAGTCATGAAAGTCATTAATGCTAATACTAACATCAAAGAGGAGAATTCCTAGACACACGGTGACCGGATGGTCAATGGACAGGTTTGAACACTAAATACTATTTATACATGGTGGGGCATTGTTTACTTCGGTAAACTCATGCTCTCCTCTGTTTGTTTTGTCACATTTGTATATTTTCTTCCTTCACTCGTATAATCCTACTACTGGAAAGTGAGAGGAAAAGAAGAATATTGAAGATCAACAATGTGTCCCTTCGCCTTAGAAAATGAGTAAGATATGGAGCGGAAGAGACAAATCATGAGCTCATACTCTAAAAGTACGGAGAGTAACCATTTATTGAAAAATCCAATATTGTTTTGTTTTAATTGTCCTGATACTATAACCATCTAAAATAATAAATTCTAATAATTCTTTTTAGTCAGTAGGCTTGGATTAATTACAATCTTCTGTGTATTATTGAAAGAAAGGCCTTTTCGCAAACAATTTAAAACTTGTTTGCAGTTCCTTTCATTTTGAATATTTTTTATCCTTTTTCGAGATCTATCCACAGGCATAACTTGCTTCTTGACAAAGAGAACTTGTAAATCACATTTCCTGAGTGATTACGTATTTCAGAGGATTTGCATTTCTTTTCTTGCAGGTGGTATATATCATCCACACTTTTCTTCCACCGGAAGATCTAGCTCGTAACCCACTTTACTCTTCTCTGTTTCCTTTGCATTTCACATTATGCGAGATCATATTTCTCAAGTGCAGATCCCGAAAAAAATAAAATTTATGCCAGCTTTTAAAGGATATACACACCTCACCTTTAGACGATATTCTTTTCTCGAACGATGCTTCTGGGAAAAATAAAAACCCCTGGAAGGATCCCATGCTACAATAATATGCCCAAATCTATGGATGTATTTTTCCTGAAAGTTGGAGTTGTATCATTGCTCATTTTGCTAAGTATTTCACTCCTTTGAACTCAAAAAATATAGCCAAATTTAGTGATAGTAATCTTTAAAAACACCCAATTGCCTGTAAAAGATACATTAAATACGACTTAAATAGAAAAAAAAATCTACTTGTTTCAAGTGTTTTGTCATGAATACCATATATTCCTATTCACTTGTATCAACCTGTATTGTTCACTAGATTGAGTGATTGATTGATTGATCATAAGTTATCTTTGCTCACTAGAAATTCTCCTATTTCTCTAACTATATTTTGATTATCAAAAACTCTTCATTATGTTTTAGGAATTTCTTTTATGTATTATTTTGTCTTTTTACCCGGAGATAAAAAAATTTTATGTTGATTTCTCTACTGATGCCTTTATGGTCCGTAACATCTCTGTTTCAGCTGTAGGATCTATCTCCTTACCTCAATAGCTAAAGAAAGCATTTTAAGATAACCTGTATATGTCGAGATTGTACTTCATTTTCACACCTATAACCCTACAATCATTAAACAAGGTTTGCTATACTTTCTAAATTGGTAGATGCAAACAGAATGAAGGGCATTCCGATGACACTAACCTTAATCACATATACTAAAGAACATGCATGACAACCTAATATTAATATTATTAGAGATTCAAGAAATTCTGTAACCCTACTTGGAAAACCAGAATATTATAGGCGATAGAGTTTCCTGTGGCAAAGAAGCCGAGTATGGAAATAGTAAACGAGTAGTTACCATACTAAAAAAAAAATAGGAACAATATGAAGAGTATTATAAGAAAACAATTACGGTAGTAAATGGCAGAAAATTATACGTGAGAATGAGATAAAACTACCCCACTACTGTTTACGGCCACGATACAGGGTTAATAGCACAATCCAAGACAAGAGAACATTGATTTGTCCTCCAAGTTGTTTACCATAGCTAAAGTCTCTTCCACCCTTACCATTTGGGCAAACAGCCATTGCACAGTCGTAGTTGCGACCCAAGGAAGTGAGAGTGTAAGATTTAAAGATGTATGATGAAAGATATATTGTGTAAGGAATATGCTAAACTAATGGTGTATGTGTAGGTGAAAAAATGGTTAGTCCTTAAGCACCGTATGATTCGCCAGAATAGCAGGTCATCTCATGTGGCCAAACGGCTTCCATTTGATATCTAAGACCACAAATATCTCTCAATGTTTATCAATTAATTCTAGATACGCGTTACCTTACACTTGCTTAGAATGAAGCAAACCCTTTGAAAATACGGTCTATAAGCACAGATATTGGAAATTTGATATGTTGATAGATATAAATTTTGGATTAACAAGGGACTAAATTCATCTCGATAGATAAAGAAAGGTCTGGGTATCTGATAAAATCTTTTCATTCAGGTTTCCATCGACCTTTTTGAAATAATCTACAAATTTCCTCAGTCAAACTTCTAGGAAAACAAATGAAAAAACGAATCAAAACAGTCACCGTGAAGCCTGACAATCTGAAACAAGGCAAGGCAACCCGATCGATAGAAATCTGGAGAGTTGCAACTCGATTATAGAGAGTCCACACTGTGGTAAAAGTACCGTTGTCAGTGTTTGTTTAAATCAAGGATTCTCTCCCTGAGTGTGCTTCAGTCTAGATCCGTTTTCGGTTCGGTTACATTCATGCAATGGATTTGTGTATCTCTCAGTGATAGTGTGTCACTCGCATTTTACTTACACCCCTCGCTCTTCGTTTGCAAAGGGATCGATTGATAAGATATAAATTTAAATTTTGAACTGAAAATTTTGTAGGTGTTGTGTCTCATTGATAAAGTTCCTCGTCATTGACTTTAAACCAGTTAAGTTGAATACTATGGATTATATAAAATGGTGTACTGTCTCTTACGAATAGATACTAGCTTCCTCCTACCAGCCACATCCCCCCCCCCCCAAAAAAAAAAGGTAACTACGTAAGAAACATGATAAAACTGATACTCGTACTATTATTCATAAAACTTGAGCATTCGCTACTAATGAACTTTTTTAATATTCCTTCAAAATCCATACAAAAAAGCTGGCGACTGACATACAAACAGTCCCTCTAATGACCAGGAAACATAAAATTATCAAAACATTCTATTACCGAAACAAAAACAGCGCAGCTATTGCCGTTGTGATGGTAAATGATTTGGCAAAGGGCTCTTAATTAAAAACGTAAATTGGTAGCATACTGAATGGTATAATCCTGCCTAAAAAGCCAATACCATGTGTTAATTGTCTCTCTCTCTCTCTCTCTCTCTCTCTCTCTCTCTCTCTCTCTCTCTCTCTCTCGTTTTAAACAGCCAAAAAGTTAAAAATTATGACGTCAAAATATATTTGACTACAAGGAGATAGCTGTAACAATATACAAAATAATAAAAAGTAGCAAAAAGCAAAGGTAGGTAACTTTTTATAAGCATATAAAACATCGTCAATAGGAAAGAACAAATAAAAAAGCAGAAGTGGACTTCACAAAATCATTAAATATCATTTTCTTGAAGGAAAAAAAAACATGATTTTCCCTTAATTTGCCATAAATCAACATAATAGTGAACCAGTTATTATATAAAAATCTGACTTTCGAAACAAAAACTCGTATTAAAAAAAAAATATAAGTGATATCTAAATGCCTACCTAATAGGCCATCAAGGGGAACTCTATCATCTTTAACAATTTTTCTTCTTGAATAAGTCTTATCAAAAGACTTCCGCCCCATTACGAACCCCACGTCTTACGATAGGTTAACTCTCTCTCTCTCTCTCTCTCTCTCTCTCTCTCTCTCTCTCTCTCTCTCTCTCTGGTAATTTAAATCCATTTTGATTCCATTGACTTGAAAAGTGAATTATGTACAAGGTGTATGTGTGTATATATATATGTATATATATATATATAAAAGATATATATATACATATATATATATATATATATATATATATATATATATATATTTATCCATTCATCATCTACTTCACGCTTCATAGTCCACAGTCAGTATTGATTTAAAAGCTTAAGATGGAGGCGACTGGCGAGATCTAACTGAGGCCCTTTGCGTGAATAGGCGTAGGGGGAGATGATGATGATGATATATATACACCATTATATATAGATATATATATATATATATATATATACATATATATATATATATATATATATACAGTATATATATCCTATACATATTCCCAAGGTTGAATTCTATATTAAATACCAATTGTGATTGATATAGACATGTATTTAAGTCACTTGTGGCAGTGACCAACAGTTACATATATACATATATATATATACATATATATATATATATATATATATATAAACATATATATATATATACATACATACATACATACATATATATATATATATATATATAGTATGTGCGTGGGCGTACAATATACTCTGCCTGACTGGCTAGATAACAGGGACTGCTATGTTTATTTCATGAGGTAGTTAACACGGTGCAAATTGCTTTCATGTTGCTTTCATGTAGCCGAGGTATTGTGATAGTTCATGAATCCATCTCTCTTTACAGTAAATTTGCATCGTTTTAATTACTTCCTGAAATGCATAGGCCATGAACTCCACGGAAATAATGCTAATTGTACTATACGTTTATCTAATTATGAGATTTGGGCAAATTGATATGCATTTATGGAATCAGGACCATATTGCTGGCGTTGGGGCTGTGAAGACCCCTCAGCCCGAGGAGGAAATGATGTGTGGTAAGAAGTAAACGAAGGAAGACTGGGTAGAATTATGGAATAAAAGGACGTTAATAGTGAAAAAAAAAATATTAAAAACAGGTTATAGCTAGGGATGAAATGACGCCACAAAGTTCATTCAGTAATGTTTACAGTGCAGCATTTAAGATTTATTGATAGCACTAATGATTTTCTAGAAAATAAAAAAAATATACAAAAAAATTTAGAGCCTTTGATAACCTTTAAATTGATAACTTAAGTCTACCGTTCATTTCTTTAAAACAGCACGATGCTTAGATATGATTTGAGAAACCGATAATAAGGTAATATATAAATTAATTACGGACAAGTAGTCAAAAAAAGAAACTGAATTCCAGTGAATATAAAAAAGTCATAACCCACAAAAATTAAGAAACACATTACAGACTTCTATACTAGCAAGAGCCAGTGCTGGCAAAAGCTCATATAAATCTAATAATAACCTTTAAAAGCATAAGAATAATAACACAAATTACATTATCTTTTACTTTTATTGCTACTACGAATAATACCAGTCGTTTTCGACGACCGATATAACTCTCCTATTAGATTATATTTCATGACATATCTTAAAACACAGAAAAGATATACTACATGCCATCAAAGAAGGGGAATGTAATTGGATAAGTTTTACAGCGCCGTCGTTAATCTTTTTTTTTCTTTTTTTTTTGGGGGGGGGGCCAAGAGAGCATGAGGAAAGTTTTTTCATAATTTAAACTCTCCTAAAACTCGACTGGACTTTAAAAATTTCTTTCCAGCTCTGGTAATTACGATACCCAATCCCCGTCTGCTGAGTGAACAGCAAAAGCAACTTATTGACGGTTGGAACTTATAACACTAATTTTCTATAATAAAGATCCAGAGTCCATTTCCCCAAAAGGTCTTCTTCGTCTAGTCTATTTCATCTTGCAAATGACTTGCATTGGGTTCAGGGAGGCCACCACCCAGTGCCCACGCCTACACCCTCACCCACACACTGCAAAAACTAATATGTATCAGGAAAAAATCAGATGAACTTTTTAATTTCGAAATGTTGCCCAGCGGTTAAAATGTTAATCTGTGATTTCCGTATCGTAATAAGCCTCCAGAGGATAAAAGAGCAAGAGCAAATGCAAAACCAAAATGCTGCAAGTTTTTGCAGTTAGATTTCTGAAAGCTAATGTTAGCATGGGATGTAGAATTAATTAATGCTTTTTAACTACGGGTTTCCCATCAAAGAATAATCCTGAAGGAGAATCCATTTTCAAAACCATCTCTCTCTCTCTCTCTCTCTCTCTCTCTCTCTCTCTCTCTCTCTCGCTGGTAAGAGACTGATGTCTCGCCAGGTAAATCCTCGGACAGCTAGATAGCGTCAGGTTCCGATATCTTTTATGGCCTCTCGTGGCATGGTTGGTTTCGACCTGGCCTTTCATTAGAAGGGGCTAGCGTTCGATCCCAAGTATGAGGTAGAAATTTATTTCTATTTGAACACGATGTTGTGTTGATATTTATCTATCTATCTATCTATCTATCTATCTATCTATCTATCTATATATATATAATTTTGTGTGTTTATTCGAGTCTGTGTGTGTAGACACATAACAGATAAGAATAAACATACAAGGAATCATATTCATAGAAGAGAAGGGGATTTGTAAAGCGATTATTCAAAATATGTCGGATTTAAGAAAAGATCATAATGCAGGATTAGAT
>NC_090746.1:80428994-80443994 GCF_036898095.1 Palaemon carinicauda
GTTTGACTAGTGTAAATCTTTCACACAAATTAAGCAGGATAAGATGACAGCTTTGTTTCCATTAAATCATATATATATATATATATATATATATATATATATATATATATATATATATATATATATATATGCGTGTATGCATAAATACAAATATGTATAAATGTGTGGTTACTTTTGCTCTAGTTTATGTTCGTGTACACCTAATATATATATATATATATATATATATATATATATATATATATATATATATATATATACACACATATATGTATATATATATATCCATACACAACTTTGCATGAATACACAAACACACTATATATATATATATATATATATATATATATATATTATATATATATATATATATATATATTTATATATATATAGATGAATGCAACACAATAAATAGTTTTTTTAATATTCTAAATATCCTGGTTTGTTCCATAATAATTGTACACCATCATCAAAACGAATACAAAATATCCTACTTAGTACAACGATATTTGGCAACTTAAAATTAATCTGAAAGCAAAATGAAATTTCTTTATAACGTCCATTAAAAGTGTAGAGAGACTTAAGTTCTTAACCTCAAAACTTAGTTTGACTTGAAACGAAAAGTTATATTAGAAAAGGTAATACGATATCTGCTTTAGAGGTATTAAAGGTTTAGTTTTTAACTTGATATTTCTCCACATTATGTCCTAGATAGAACATTAATCAGCCTTAATATTTTCTAATTTCTATAACAGCAAAGAAATGTGATGTGAACTCATATGATGTTACCTGAAATTAGAACAATTAAAAGTACAAATCAAAACAAACTTAAATAATCTTCCGTCCTGACCATGTGTGCTCCTAAAATCCCTCAAAATCTATTGGTACACCAGTTCCTTTATTGGATAATTATTGCTACCTATGAGAAAGGTTAATAGGGAAATGGACTACAGCTGTCGATAGTAATTTGAAAGGGATGTTGAAAATGAAGGTCGAAAGAGGAATCTCAGTTCAGAATCATAAAACATGGCTCCTCCGATACCTCGTCTAACGGTATTCCCACGACTGATTAAAGCTTGTGCAGCTTATGTACCTTATTGGAGGAAAGCTTCGAAGAAAGCAAACGATTGTGTCCAGTTTACCTCCAGATAAGAAAACGCGGCATTGCGAGTGATTGATTGATTATGAGTTATATGTCTTTATGAATGCAATGGTCATAATGGTGGTGGGAGAAGAAATTATCGGGTTATGGTTGATTGACTGATTGATCAATCAACGTTGAGGGTCGGTAGGAATTGTCAGTTATGACTAAAATAAATCTACTAAACCATTGTTTCTTTCCATCGACAAAAAAACTATAGACCTAGCGTATCCTGATATACTTTTTTTTATGTTTTCACCGGTTTGTTTAACCGAACGACTCCGATACAAAGTTTAGGAATGGCGTTTACATTACCAAACGCTCGAGAATGCTCAAGTAACCACATTCCATATATAATTAATTGTTAAAATGAAAATTATACTAAGCTAATAAATTCTCACCAACTTTAATTACTGTTTGGTGACTTATGAATATTTGTCCTGCATTGTGTCCCCCCTATGAAAACGAAAAAATGCCAGGCTGGAAGATTTCAAGGAGAAAAGGGAAAGACAACTAGGGTCTAATATAAACTACGTGGATGAAAGAAAGAAAAGAATAATAATGATGTTGAATAATGAAAGATTTATTCATAAGAAGAGTATGGTAAAGTTGAATCTTCAGCTACCAGATCTATCATGAGTATTTCTTCAACACAAACTAAATTCCGTTGCATATAAATTTCATAAAAGCATATTACATCTATAAAACACTAGTAAAGAAAACACCTTGTCAGGCTGGGAGGAACGTAGAGAGTAGAGGTCCCCTTTTTGTTTTTGTTTCTTTTGTTGATGTCGGCTACCCCCAAAAATTGGGGGAAGTGCCTTGGTATATGTATGTATGTATGTAAAAAAAACACCTAACACACAGATACAATGACTACAAAAATGCAATTTGAGTCTTAATAATCTATACTTAGATTTCTTTCGACAGCCTATTTGCAGTCAGCTGAAAACCAATTGACTTTACAGACTAATACGTTTTTCTTTAAGGGCTGATACAAATGCTATTGAAGCTGGGCTTGGTTAGATTAGGTTAGGTTCTAAATTAATTTAATACAAAATTTTAGATTCTCAGTCTGGTTATATAATTGCTGTACAAAATTCTCTTTCCACATTGAAATCTAAAATAGATTTGATATTTATTTGAATTCCAAATATCGACTTCTAGTTCTTGACAATGACATATTTTGTTTCTCCTTATATAAGTACACAATTTCAAAGATAGAGTGTAAAAATAACGTTGGCCTAGATATAATGAGATTTAGCTGAAATATTTTTGGACTTAGCTACTTTAAATCCCCATGAACTCACAGAGAGAGAGAGAGAGAGAGAGAGAGAGAGAGAGAGAGAGTAAAAATTTCCATTTTTCTCGCAGTGCAGAAAACTCCCAAAGGAGAAAGCGAACGTTCTTCTGTCTCCAAAACACATCACCGGACGTGACTTGCAAAGTTAGACAGAGTTTCTGGGACTCAAAAACGACTTTCCTTCATGAAGAAAAGTTGTTATTGCGGTGCAATCCGTGTCTCCTTTTTCTTCGTATCCAAGAGCCCGGTACTTTATGCGTTTACTGAAGATAGAAGATGCAACTTTACACCGTTGCCATTCTGCAAGTGATCGCTGCAGAAATGGAAACGGGGAACTCGCAAGATAAAACTCTCTCACTATTAAGTTAAAAAGTTGGCAAGCAAAGTTTGATGCTTGGTTAAGTCCTTAGCCATTCTCTCGAGTTTTCTTTATAAAGAAAGTATATGAAGTAATTCTGTCTTTTACGTGTTTCGGTTCACGACGGCGTTAATGGCATTGGGGATTCTCTGATACTTTGCTCTGCAGTAATGTTTAGGATTCCTAAGTATGAAACATTGCAGTTTACCCTTAAGCTATTTCTTTCTTTTCTCTCTATCTCGGTCTTTATTTTTGTATAAGCTTGTACTGACCCTGCTTAGCATATAATATAATTTCGAATACTATCACAATTTAGTTACCAGAATGTTGCTGTCTGTATATGATGTTATTTATATATGAATATATATATATATATATATATATATATATAATTTAAATGTAGTATACTCCGTCATTCATTAATTAGCATCCCTAGACTAAATACGACCGCTGCATCAGAGTAATATATTCATTACAATGACAAAGTCAAATTCGTTACCCAAGAAAGGAGAAAATCTGCAAACATAAGTATAAAATATAATCCAATGGGTTTTCTGTCGGTGTAAACGATGCTCACATCTCAAGGACTGAAATTTTATCTTCCTCTCATAATTTTATTTCATATAACCCCGAGCTTCTATGAAATCTGGTGAAGGTCTTCTTGGTAAGATTAAAGTATATCAGGGAAATATAGTTTCACTTATTTGTCACTTTATCGATTCGCAAATAGATTACACTATATTAAAAAGACAATTAAACTCCAGCAAATTGTTCCTCTGTACCAATTGAATAAAGAATATTAAAGCACATAGCCCTTTTGAATAATTATATTATGAAATTTTTCCATCGATTCACTGATTTTCACCTCCGCCAAATTATGGGAAGGTACTGGATTACTATTACAACCAGGAATTATAATAAGAAATAAAGCCAATGTAAGGCTGGGAACATCGGCACAGATGAAACAAGTACCACGATAAAGAGCCTGTCATTTGTTCTTTGCCTAATCCTAAAACTAAAATATTTCTGTAAAGTGTCAAGAAAAGATTTCCCAGAGGCCCCTTTGCAAGGGGGCCATACGAAAGATTTAGTAGCGGTTAGATTGTGACTAAGAAACTTGAAGAATTATGGACCTCAGTCGTCTTACCAACGACACATGCATGAACGAATATACAGTAAATTAAACTGAACTTTCTTCTTATATTTCTTTGGGTACGAGTTTTATATAAATTAAATCTTTTCTATTTTTGTCATCAACTAAAAAGGAAAAAATGCTCTCTGAATATTTATATAGATTAAAATTGCAAAATTTTAACGACTGCGACATTTTTACCTTTTATAAATGCTCCCAAATTCAATACACGCCTCATTAACAGGACTAAAACATGAGCAGTGAACTAACAAGCAAAAAACTTTAAATCTGGAAAGTTAGGAAAAAGAAGAGAAAGCGGATAACATGCGCTCCGCATTGAGATAAATGAGGAAGGGATTTATGGTTTCAAACTTGATACTGGCACAATTAAAAACTCGTGTTGACAGAGACCTCATTTGACTTTGATTTCCTACTTTTACGTATTACGCTCAGTAAAATAATTTTCCCTTCATTTTGTCATTCCTGACTCTACAATTTACACAACAGAGAAGAGTAAGCAGTAAGAATTCTATAAACTATATAAACAGCTCATAACAAAATATCAGTTAAAATTGAAATATATTAACAATTGTATCTTACACCAAAACGTCATTCGCCAACATTATATGCATTGATACGAGACTTAATAAAAAGAATTTTCTTTGCATTCCAAAATATCTGGATTTTACTCCAGAAACCGGGATCTTATCTCAGAATGATTTGGCAGCTGCGTCGTGTTTAGGGTCGTGAAGAAGATGATGTGAGTGAGTGAGAGAGAGAGAGAGAGAGAGAGAGAGAGAGAGAGAGAGAGAGAAATGTAAAATAAACTAATGATTAAATAAATTTAATTCTCGCGACAAATATATAAGCTATTAATCTATAATAATGCCATAATGTAATTTTCTTTTTATTGTCCTTTATAACCCAAATATCTTTAGAATGTGAAAAGATTGAATTGTAACGACAGTGGTTTGTAAAGCGAGCAGATTTAAAGCAACAGCGGAGCCATTTTCTTGTGGCAAGATGAATAAACAAGCAGAGTATGAGCGAGATAACTACCAACGCATATTTTCTTATCTGGGGGAAATAAGTTGCCCCAGGCTGGAAGCTCGAGAACGTGTTCCATGCATTTCAGGACACCTGGAACGTTTCCCGTTAGACCAATCCGTAAGCAATATTAGAACCGGGATCCTTCCTCACGCTGAATGGACGACCGGTAACTCGTACCCAAAGGCAGCCGGAATTTCTAAAGCCAAATTCTCTTTACGTCTCTTTCCCGGATTTTCTCCTTTTGCACAGTAAATGCTCTGACTCATTTTACAGCTGTATAAAAATAGGCATTGACCAGTCGTTTGAGAGTAATCCCGAATCTTTATAGCCCTATTTTTTTTTTTTTTTTTTTTTTTTTTTACATTTTACGTTAGAAGTTCCTTCATACTTCGCTATCACTACTTTCCTGAGAAAAACTTCCTTTTCATTCTCTTGTAAATTCTTTTAGCTAGTTATTGGACAAAGATATTTACGTATTTACATAAGAGAGCATGATTTTAATTTGCGTGATCATCGTGGGTTCACAAGACAAAAACAAATATATTGCATTGTGCTCTGATTAACAAACAGCCGCCAAAAAAAATAAAGGATCCCTTTTCTTCTCCCTAAAGACTTCTAAGTTATACACCCTTTCCGGCGACTTTCCTCTCAAATTCCACGTTCCCTACAAAACTTCGCGTAAAAACACCTCTTCTTTTTTTCTCTACGCTAAACCTTTTACCACATCGTCGTATCTAAGTATTGCAGTTATTTCCACACGTCGTACTCTACTATACAGAAAGTTTAAATTTTTTTCATCTCTCCTAAATAATACAGCAAGTTTCTCTCTCTCTCTCTCTCTCTCTCTCTCTCTCTCTCTCTCTCTATATATATATATATATATATATTCATATCTACACATATATACATATATATATATATATAAATATATATATATATATATATATATACTGCATACATACTGTATATACATCTAATTTCTTTCTGGTCACGCTGTGTCATTGCCAGTCTCTCCCCGTCCCTCGAGTAAGGGAGACAGGGTTAGTCATACCCTGGTGAGGGGCACCCCCTTGAGGTACACTCGGAAACCATAATTGCTGTGTTGTAGTTAGAAAAGGGGGGAGAGGAGGGAAGGGTTGAATCCTTGTGTGTGCAAATCTATCTAAATATTCAGCTGTCATTTTTAATATTACTGTTCTTATAATATTTTATTTTTCCCTGTTTCTATTCCTCTCTGGGCTATTTTCCCTGCTGGGGCCCCTGGGCTATAGCATCCTGCTTTTCTAACTAGGGTTTTAGCTTGGCAAGTAATAATAATAATAATAATAATAATAATAATAATAATAATAGCCATCAAATCGAATATCTGTTGGCTCGATGAATTAAGAATATCATAAGAAACAGGAAATCTTGAATACTATATGAAACATATTTGTAAAAAACATTAAACAATAGTAATTAAGATCCACACAAAAATGTATACTATAAGCCAAGTGGAAAGAAACCAATATTCCTTTGGTTTCAAAGTAGGCTATTCGGAAAACATAAAGGCTGAGAAATTCTCAATTAACATAGAAATAATGATTAGGAATAAAACAAGCTAAAATTAGATATAATCTTATAATTTCTTGTCTTTATTAACATACGTTTGAATAAGAATAAATTGAGAGCTTCACCTTATCTCTCAAGATTCCTATGAAGCGGAATGAGCTCAGATATCTTACTTTGTCTTTGCATCAACCATAAATGATCGTTATTATCATGTCTTTAAACAGAAATCCAGCGATAACAAAAAATGTCTTCATGACGACAGAGTAAGCAAAATCCTCCTTTTGTTAGAAAGTTATACATATGTACCATGTAACTTTTAACCTATTTGTCTATGTAACGGTAGAGATGAGGACATTTTAAGATCACACTGCATATAAATGTTTGATAAATGTCCAAGTAAACTTTTTATTAAGATACAAAGCAACTTGTCCTATTTGATGTAATAAAGAATAATTTTACATAAGGTGCAGTAAACATGTAAGAGAATATAAATTTTCAATATAAATTATAGAAAATTATCAACATTGATATAAATTCGTTTGGAAAATATTCTGCCAAATACTTAACTTGCGGTGTGAATAAAAATGGTTTTGAAGGAACAATCAGCTTTTGGATTCGATAAAATGAAATGATCAGAGGAAACAACACGAATGGATAAACAAAGATGATCATCTTGCTGAATGCGAAGAAGCGTTATTGATTGACTTAAGCAACTGAGTCATGCAAATATTGGGAACGGGTGAATCTGCGAGTTCTTTGAAAAGAAAATATCCTATTTTTCGGATGACTTGAAAAAAATAGGCTTTGCCAATTCATTAATCTGCTAAGGATATTTGATGAATATGAAAAAAAAGGTATAAAGAAGAATACTTGAAAAAGGTTAAATCTTTAAAGGTTAAGTTCAAAGCATAAAATCCAGAGCAAATCTAATAAGAGAAAAGAATAGAAAATACTCTTTCGTAGTCCCCGAAGCCTTCCAGAGATCAAAGTAGAACTTAAAATTCCAGAGAAAAGTCAAGAGTGGAAATCTTGATCCCCCGAAATATCTTCAAAAGGCCCAAATATCAAAAGGAAGGAGAAACCAACTACGGCCTTTGGAAATGAAAATCGTAAAAAATACTCACATGCAATCAGGAGATGGATGTACTAAAATGATTAGTTTCTGTTGCATAGACAGTTTAATAAAGAATTTTAGACTTTTAAAATCTAAGCTATTCATATAAAATAAATGTATTCAATATTGAAGATAGAGATTTATTTCCTTCAAATATAATTCACTGGATATGAATATTCACTTCTTATGTAGGTTATTTAGCAATTGTAGCGTAATCATGGTGCATAAACCATAATTATATCGACAGGTAGTGATTAGAAAAAAAAAAAAAAATCAATGTGACTTCCTTAAAACTGGATGATCAATAAAGGGTGTTTAGATTAAGGACCTGGGTATCGTCACGACTTTCTTGGCCTCTGCAAGTAATTTGGATATAGATTGACCATTATGTTATGACCGATGGCAGAAAGGTTCGGTAAACATTTGCTAGAAATATAATATGACTTCAATCTTCAATTTTGTGAATCTAAAGAAAATCTGTGCTATCCAGTGACAACTTTCAGGTCACTGCACTGAACGACAAAGACATTTCTGAATATAAATTAATGTAGCAAGATGATGATCATAAAACTTATAACAAAATTAGCGTTCACATAAAACCATAGTTAAAAATCGAGAAAAAAGTGTCAAACAATTTTTATCCTGATGAATCATACCTAAATCCAATGATGCATACCTAAATATACTGAGAACTTTAAGTTGTTCTATATATTGAATAAAGAATGGAGACTTTGAGATAATATCTCGATCTCATTTTAGCTGTTCAGCAAGACATGAGGAGTGGGGCGTGATCAAGTGGTCCTGGCCTCTTAACCGCCACAGAAGGATATCGTCCACATGCGAAGCATCCAAGCAGATGATTATTATTATTATTATTATTATTATTATTATTATTATTATTATTATTATTATTATTATTAAGCTACAACCCTAGTTGGAAAAGCAGAATCCTATAAGCCCAAGGGCCCCAACAAACAGGGAAAATAGCCCTGTGAGGAAAGGGAACAAGGAAAAATACAATATTTTGAGAATAGTAACAACATTAAAATAAATATTTCCTATGTAAACTATAAAAAATTTAACAAAACAACAGGAAGAGAAATTAGATAGAATAGTGTGCCCGTGTGTACTCTCAAGCAAGAGAACTCAACCCCAAGACAGTGGAAGACCATGATACAGAGGCTATAGCACTACCCAAGACTAAAGAACAATGGTTTGATTTTGGAGTGTCCTTCTCCTAGAAGAGCTGCTTACAATAGCTAAAGAGTCTCTTCTACCCTTACCAAGAGGAAAGTTGGCACTGAACAATTACAATGCAGTAGTCAACCCCTTGGGTGAAAAAATAATTGATAAACATTCACGTTACGTAAAGATTGAGATAATTAGGCATGTCTTTGGCCAATAGCAGTATGGAAATTCAATTCTAACGAGTCGATAAAAGGACGGAGAATTTGAAGTTTAAGGGAGTCATCGCAAATCCGAAAATATTATATATCACAATTAGCACGAGATAAAATCTCCATATACCTAAGGCAATAACTTTGGCTATTATGGAAATAGGGGAAAACATACCGCATTATCATATACCAAGGCACAACATATCTATCAGTAGTGTGGAATAATTCAAATGAATACAGACAGGATTTAACATTGATATTGGCAAATTTCAAAAGTCTCAAATCTGTATCACATTTTAGGGGATGATATCAGAAGCATTCGACAGAAAGATGAAGATTCACATAAAGAAATGGCTATACAATAATTAATTTTCATGATCATAAAAACTAATAAGGTCAAAATATACAAATCTAACATAATATAAAAGGAACAATAATAATTCTGACTTAGTAAAATTCATACTGTAAAATATGAGTAACGTAAACATAGTTAAAAAAAAAAAAAAAATCCGCTAGGGTACATTAGTTTATATGAAATGGGACATCTAAAATTAACACTGAAGAGAAGAAACAGAAAAGGGTACGAAAAAACATTAATTCCAGAAAAATAATACGGTCATTATGCTAACTAATAAAGCATTAAAGTTTACTGCAGCATAGGCAGTTTTAAACAATGGAATTAATGAACATGCTCACATGCACATTTAAGTATGCAAAACTAATGAAAATTAACGTTATAAATATTTATTTTTTACTTCGCCTTTTAAAGTAATTAGCGCGAATTATAAAAAAAGGGGACAGTAAATTAAAAAATCTACATAGCTCTTATATTAAAAACCCACATAAAACAAACAGTGAATAATATGAAGTTAGGGTAATAGGTCGTGAAACCTTTAGAAATATTTTCATAGCTTAAAAATTATACTTGAATGTACAATAAAAACGAAGTCATGAGAGAGAGAGAGAGAGAGAGAGAGAGAGAGAGAGAGAGAGAGAGAGAGAGAGAGAAAGTTCCTCTAAAAGGCATTACCATTTACTACGATTAATCGGTATTTTCATTCGTGGAATATTGCAATAAATATACTTTTTTTATTTGTGTTGGCCTTAGTGAAGTATCAGCAATCGTTAACATTTCACAAATATTTTATTATGTAAAATTACAGTAAATAATGCTTTACAATTATCTGATAGTTACTTGAAGATCCAATATAGTAATTCTTAAATTCTTAATGCAGGGTAGAGCATTTGCACAAACTAATTAATAATTAAATTAATAAAATGTTCTTACTTTTAATCTATATATATATATATATATATATATATATATATATAAATATATATATATACATATATATATATATATATATATATATATATATATATATATATATATATATATATACCGTATACGTGTTGATTAACTTCTGCAAAAGATACACAGAAAATTGTCAACAAAATCACAATTCCTTTCTTTAATTAGAAAGTCATATAAAGACTGAAAATAAACATTTCATGAATAAAAATTTATGAAACGGCAAAATAAAACTGTCAGATTAATTTACAGAAACTCTGCAAACATTCAATTAGTTACTGGATGAAAAAAAAAATCCTCGGAAACTGGAACGCAAATTGAAAATTTTTGAGTAAGTTATAATCGCATGTATATAACTGAATGCTTGAGTGAATACACACGAACCTTCACGTACACAAGTACGTGTACACACACGTATATACAAATACATACATATGCTATATATACAATATATATATATATATATATATATATATATATATATATATATATATATATATATACACATATATATATATATAAATATATATATATATATAAATATATATATATATATAAATATATATATATATATATATATATATATATATATATATATATATATATATATAAATATATATATATATATATATATATATATATATATAAATATATATATATATATATATATATATATATATATATATATATATATATATATATATATATATATATATATATATATATAAATATATATATATATATATATATATATATATATATATATATATATATATATATATATATATATATATATTACCTCTTGCACAAGACTGAACTTCCGACTACAGGTGGTAAGGTCAGTTCTTGAATAAGATGACCAGGGCAATCCAAATGGTTAAATACAATAGAATAGCATCACAGGGGATTGACCAGTTGCTGTACAAATTTCTGACGTTATGACAACGCCAAAAACTAACATAGCTGACCGAAGGCCCCATAGAGGAGAAAATAAGTTTTATGGATCATCTGTTAATTAGAAAAAAAAGTTTGGATTAAAGCTATACTGTATGTCAAGTCCGTGGACATAGAAAAAGATTATGAATGAAAGATATTAAGGGAAGAAATCCAATGAGAGGCTATTCATCACGAAACAAAATACAGTCTTTATAGTATATAGATAGAACATTATTTGGTGGGCGGAAAAAAAATGCTCTCAGAAAGAGGTTTCTTATGTTTCCGATGCCATTTAATACGTCTAAAATAGATTGTTGCAACATGTCAGTAAATGGTATAATTGTAAAGATGTGAAGTAATATAATATGCTATGAAGAGAAATGAAAATTAGAAAGTTGGGGATACAAGTGTCATTGTGGAGTGTGGAAGAATATCAGTAATGCATTTGTTCTTCGAAAACAATATTAAAAAAAATATTTTTTTCATATGGAAAGACAAGGAAAGGAAATCATGCAGTTAATATGACAGCTAAGAATGTACTGGTGTAGTCTGTACAACACATTTGTTTATAAAATAAGGAATTCAATACCATGAACTTTGTAAATTTTATTCTGATTTCTTATTTCTAACTTGATTAAAGGTTTTATTCTCAACGGGGCAGGCACAATCAGATTTGAGTAGGTTCGTTCTTCTTAAACCAAATCATATTCACAACGAAACTTAAGTTACGTTCTTTGTTAGAGATTATATCACTCGATAGAAAATCAACTTAAATTTGCAATTGTAATTGAATGTCATACACTTTCATGTAACACTGGTTACACCACTGCTGTGAGACTCAAATGGAGTTTTGCACCAAGACAAGTATAATAAGACAGATAAGTATCCCAAATGATATAAGATTTTCCCGTTTGTCACCCAAAATGTTTGCACCCAAGTGTGCTTTATGTGCCAAGATGCCAGAGCTAATCCAAAGATGATAGGGTTCTAGTAATCGGAGGGTGTACAAATCGTATGGAACTCGAATTATATGGGATGTTGAGATTAATTCATTTCTTGTACTGGTTATATTGCATACAAGAAACTTAAGTTAAAAGTCTATTACAATACATTAAAACATGGGCCACATTGCCATGTGTTCAATGCAAGAAAGGTCTTAAAATGAAATTCGTAAAACATGACGCCCTCGGCCTTCAGTTGTTTCATAAATTCAATTATGTTCTTTATGTCAACTGAAATTTTTTCCCCATTTTCATATGGTTAAGAATAAGATAACTACAACATGATTACAAAATTATTCCTCAGCTCATAGTTTTGAATATTTCCTGTTCCATTGTATGTACAGTAGGTGATGGTATTAAAAAAAATTGTAAAAAGGTGTAAGGGAAATATACCAAAGCCATGAAATCATGTATAATGATAAAAAAAACTACAAAAAAAGTGAGGAAGCAAATAGTAATAACTGAAATAGTTATGGAATGACAAAATAAGTCCTTTACTCTAAGACAATGTTTCAGAACTCTTTTTTTGCCAGAAACAAGATTCTTTGCCATTTCTTAGACAAGCCATAGCAATGAACCTTGATCCTTGTGATAATAAGTGTTATAAAAAATATGGTTATGGAAGAATGTCGGCATATTATGCGGAGGTGATACTTCTATGGTAGCTATGTACTACAGAAAATAGGTACATTTCCGGAAAGAATCCAAGGAAAATACAAATGATTATACATGACCACGAAAAATAAGTCAGGTAGTAGGTTGGCCAGGGCACCAGCCACCCATTGAGATACTACCACTAGAGTGTTATTGGGTCCTTTGACTGGCCAGACGGTAATACATTGGATCCTTCTCTCTGGTTACGGTTCATTTTCCCTTTGTCTACACAGTCACCGAATAGTCTGGCCTATTCTCTACAGATTCTCCTTTGTCTTCATACACCTGACAACACTGAGATTACCAACCACTTCTTCTTCACCCAAGGGGTTAACTACTGCACTGCAATTGTTCAGTGGCTACTTTCCTCTTGGTAAGGGTAGAAGAGACTCTTTAGCTATGGGAAGCAGCTCTTCTAGGAGAAGGACACTCCAAAATCAAACCACTATTCTTTAGTCTTGGATAGTGCCATAACCTCTGTACCATGGTCTTCCACTGTCTTGGGTTGGAGTTCTCTTGTTTGGGGGTGCACTTGGGCGCGCTGTTCTGTCTTGTTTCTCTTCCTCTTGTTTAGTTAAAGTTTTTTAGTTTATATGGGAAATATTTATTTTATTGTTGTTGCTGTTCTTAAAATGTCTTATTTTGGTAGTTAATTGCTTCTCTCATTTCCTCTTTTCCTTTCCTCACTGGGCGGTTTTCCCTGTTGGAGCCCCTGGGCTTGTAGCGTCCTGCTTTTCCAACTGGGGTTGTAGCTTAGCAAGTAATAATAATAATAATAATAATAATAATAATAATAATAATAATAATAATAATAATAATAATAATAATAGCATTCTCTGATATATTCATATGTAGAATTGAAACAAAGGCTACTAGCACTGTTAACAGTCTAATATATTCCTGTTTGAAGAGTTAACAATACCGTATAATACGCAACTGGAAAAAAATGGATTTAAGGACTAAACTATTAACTGTTCCAAGTTGAAATACAAACACGTGGGAAAAATGTATGACCTAGAAGCTGATACAACGTGTTGATTTTCCTTTTAGTTAATGCTGCTTACTACTCTGTAGCAATATTTTCCGCGACAACCGCCAAGATCCATGTTTGGACCATGCTAAGTCACACGTATACATTTACAGGATGTATATCATCTTGATCCAAAATTATGCTTCCATTATCTTGTCTAGTTTCTTTAAGCCTTTCAGAAGTTTTCAACGACTTTACTTATATTTCTGTTCTTCCAACTTGATTATCTGTAATCTCAATCCTCAATTTCTCGTATCAAATATTTATCTTTCTAGCTTCCTATAAAACTACTCTTTCATTTTCTTCCTTCTTCGGCAAATATATTCCCAACTTATTACGTCTCGCTTTCAATTCCCGATTCCCCCCAACCCACCGTCAGCCCCAAACTTAATTCCAGAACAATTCCTTCTCGTTAGGTATTCACATTAGACCTGCGAGTTAAACTTCCATAATTATTACCAACAGTATGCGTTCTTTACTTTTAGTCCATTTTCCTAGAATTCATTCGCTTCAACAACGTCTGTATTATTCAAGCCTACCTCCGACAATGCAATATAACCAAATCTTCATGTTCCTTTCAAAAAGGAATAAAGTGTTATTCAAGTAGGATACGTAATCAGTAATTCATTATTTTTTTCTTCACATTTTTATTAACCTAGCAATTTGTTTCTACTATTCATGTACGGAATTTACCTACTATTAGTCCCTTACATTAAATTGGTAAACCCAGATGTTTTATAATCCTGTATGTGCATAATGATGTATAATCTATATGGACTTCGTTTCTAGATATATTTAATAGGCAAATACATTCATACAAGGGCTAAGTCATCTGAATTATCATTATTCATTTAACAACTGTCTTACATTACCATTTTCAAATGATTGATAACTAATCACCAATATAAAATGAGTGAAAAGACAGATTATAACTACAAACTCATAGAATCTAGTGGAATTAAAAAAGAGTTATGTGCATAGATAAAAAGTATGTAAGACACATGAACAGTGAAGTCATGCC
>NC_090746.1:80446494-80463994 GCF_036898095.1 Palaemon carinicauda
TGTGTGCATGTGCAATTGATTGGGTTGTAATTACTCTGTTATCCAATTTTTCTTATTATCCTGGCTGTTGCAAACCGGATTATTTCAAAGTTCTGTAAAAATAAATGTGGCTGGGTGTTAAAGGCAACTCAATGTTTTGTCAAATATTAAGACTGAGATAGCACAGTGAAGCTATGGATAGCAAGGCATTGAAGGGGACCATGATACAACATAAGCTTATCAACAAAGTCTCAGATTTTCTTGAGTGTAGAATTCACCTTTATAGAAGACAGATCTAAAGAAGCTTTCTAGATACCTTTTATATATACTCAGGTAAAAAGATACGATTCAAGTGGCGGCATCTAGAAGCAATGATACTTTACATTATAGGCCAATAATTATACTATGCCCTATCTAAATAATAGAAAATAAATGCCCAGAAAATCATTTTTGTGTAATATCTCAACATAACAACAATGGCCACATATATAGCCACCAATAATTAGCATGCAGTTTATACAATAAAAAAAACTCAAATTTATAAAAGCACTATGCAATACCTTGATAAATTGAAGCAAACCTGAAATTGTATCAAATACCAATAAAATTACTTCGGCCTAAAAGGCAATAACAAACACCGTCTAGTTTTCTATGATAAAACTGGCTATCAGGAAGTCTAAACATATATAGAACTTCAAGGTAATCTGTACAGTGACCAGAGATCATTAGCAAAATATACAGTATGAGGGTCTACAGTTGTTGAGGATAGGTTATAACCCTCTGAAATAAAGTTTCACACATTTCCAGCTCCTCTGGAAGATACGTTTTGGAAATAATAAAAGTGAGTGGATAAAGTGGTATAAACGTCTTTCCCAGAACACAGGAAACCAAACATGGCCGTCCCCACCATTAAAATGATCTTTGCCAAGTCCTTTTAATATCACTGAAAGGGAACGAAAATTTGCTGAAATCTTGTTCCAAATAACAGGTATCCTTTATGTAGGAGCACCAAAGAGAAGATTTGTATTGTCCTAATATTAGCTAGATGTTTAGAATCATTATCTAATAAGGGAGGGATAATAGTTAAGAAAGTTGTATATATTAATGATAATGATGTTAAGGATATACATAGTGATGGAAAAAAATTATCTTTCATATATCCGTAACGTCTTCCCATTACAATTCTTTCGAATACTATCTAGAAGGTAATGCCCTAAACATGTTCTCTCAGAAATTGCAACGTAAGTATATCTTTACTGTTTTTCCTTGAAAGGTCAGATTAAAATGCTTTGGCGTAAATTTCAAAATCTAAAAACAATCCAACTAATGCGGTTTCACAGAGGATAAATGCCGGGATGTTAGAGAGTTAAGGTCGAAAGAAACGCGGTAATCGACAAAACATTTAGAGAAATGATGACCTAGACTGGTGGGTAAAACCAAACAACGTATCCGAGTCGTTATGCTAATAACTTGCTTTAGGTTTAAACAGTGTTATGCAGAAGCGGACCCATCTCATTTCCATTTATATGAGCGGTCCTATTTTCCAGAGAATAAAATGGGCAAAATTGGCGACTACCTAATTTATATGCAAAGAATCCTCGGGTTCTAGAATGCTTGTTATGGGTACTAATCACAAATGTCGCCTTAAATTCGTCACTGCAGAAAAGAAAGAAAGGAAGAAAGGAAGGAAGACAGATGACTTTTCCCGTGGTATCACTTTCCAGGATTCCATTTTCTTCCCTGTCTCGCTTTTTCCTCTTACAAGGGTACACCAAAATGCTACTCTGAAAGAAAAATATTCCTTTAATTTGTATGCCACTGCAGAGCTTAATATAAAGTGTGCTAATTACATTCTTCTCTCTCCAGAAGTATTTAAATATTTCAGGCATAATTACATAAATATTTTTTTCATCTAAAAGAAAATATTCTTTTTCAATACTACTATGATTCAATCTTAACAAAATGGCATTTTATTAAGATACGATTCTTTAACTTTTATAATACATGTTCGCATATGCAGAGAAGGATTTTTTGGGGGGCTTATCGATTTCGGTATGAATTTAAGCCGATTACTTGAGGAATAATGATTAAGCAATGAAAAAACCTGCGACTATTATTTTTCAAGAGAAAATATCTTTCACCCTTCAAGCAGTTTTCTAGAATAACATAATTACCCTTTACCAACCAACTGCAAGTGGGACAAAAACTATACCTGCAAAGGTTATAGATCTCGGTTACTATAGTTAGTGATTGCATTGGCTAAATTGTGTATCCTTTCATTGGATTTTATAGTTGATTTAAATATTTCAGTTGTGGTAATTTTCACTTTCATCATTTTAATGTGTGGGCGTTTAAATCTTAAAGGCAGATGTTTTTTATTCAAATCATCGTTGGCTATTATATATAATTACAAATCAAAAATTACTTTAATTAGTATTAAAAGAATGAAATACTAAATTTTCTACATCAATTCATGAAATGTATTCAGTTTGAGGGCATTTTTTGGGTAAATATAAAAGTACACCAAGTTTCAAACTAATGATATCATTCTTTTACGCCATCATGATACATAGAAGCCGAAATAAAGTTACTTTCTGAAAATGTATGGTGTAATACATAGTTGAAAAACACCATCAGTTTAAATAGAATTCCAGGCAGTCATTAAGAGTGGAAACAAACAGGCACTGTGCACATTCGTGACAGTATCATAATTCTAAAGCGGACACCTAATTGCAATCCTAAATGTAAACATCTAAATTTCATTGCGAATTCCCCAATCAAATAAGCCCACAATCTGGATAAAGAGGATTAATCGGTGCCGCTTAACAAGAAACATAAAAAAGTAGACAAATAAATAGACAATATGAAGGGTCTACGGGACACTAATGAACAATTCTCAAATTTACATTGTTCCATAATTATACATAAATCTTTCTATTAAATATATCTGATATACTCTCAAACTAACTGTTATGACAAGGAAAACTAAAACCATTCTTTTGCTAAACCCAAAAACAAGCAAAGAACTACGTATCATTCCTTTTTTTTTTTTTTTTTTTTTTGTAGCATGTAATAATTATTAGGAAATTATTGAACAAGGACATGAAGTAATAAACGTTTGCTATTAATGGACAGTCATTGCGATATAAAACGTCACAGTTGGAGAAATTTATATTCTCTATCTTTTTTCTCTTCTTAAGCTCTTATAACAAATGCAGCAATTACATGATTACGCAAGGCTGTAGTAAAATTATTTGCTTAATTTTTTTTTCTTTCAATATCAAAGAAAACAGACGTAAAATAAAGTAAGTACGTTGGGAACTGATGCATTGCGCGTTTTCATGTTCAGATTAGAATTTCTGACAATGACAAATTTTTCCCATTCTTAAATCTTGTTTTGTAAAAAGAATAAGATTTTTTCCATCCGTTTTTAATATAGGAAATTATCAGAAAGGATAATATGAAAATATTTTACTAGTATTTTTGATCCTTTAATTACCTAATGCATTATAAGAGAAAAAAATAAAACTTTTCAAAACAAATGAGAATTTAATTGGTTTTACCACACCCTAAGCCAAAACACTTATGTAATCATTTTCAAACGTTGGTGATAAGAAAATTAGGGAGCGATTGGGAAGAGTTAATCCTTCTATATGTTGCTCCCCTAGCGCCATCTGGTCGTTAGTTAAAACCCTTCTTATTAAAATAAAAACTTAATACATGAAAATGAACGAGTTCCTGTGAAGACTAAAATCCCTCTCCGGGGCTTCTTCTTCTTCTTCTTCTTCTCCGAAGAAGAAGAAGAAGAAGAAGAAGAAAGAACATTTGAAGGTTTTTACTGAATTTATCAATATCTATCTATTCAATGACAATTAGTACGTATTAGGTTTGGTGTGTCGTTATTGATTATAAAATTATGAAATACAGACCATGCTATTTGCAACAACACTGAACATAAACTTGCATCTAAAGTGAGAGACCAGATACTGGACTAAGCTCTTTATTGCAATCATTTTAATGGATATGAGCAATAGTAGATTTATTGATGAACTCCGCACATCAATCTGCACCAATGTTGATATTATTCTATGCAAAATCATAATTCCTTTCTGCTTTTATAGTGAGTATTAATGAACATCACGTCTGAAAACATCATGGTCCTTTGTTTTGACATCATTTTCTTCTTCATGATTAAATTCCTTTTCTATTGCAATTTAGAATACTTCATTGGGAATCATTTACCTTCTTAAGGACATCCAAGTTTTTCTAACCTACCCAGAATTCAAAGATTTTCCATTTTCAGTTAAAGCATACACCTACTTATATATATATATATATATATATATATATATATATATATATATATATATATATATACATATATGTGTGTGTGTGTGTGTATGAATAACATAATGGGTACATAAAGCTGGCAAAACAAGCAGAGGAGGGAAGTAAAGACAAATATATTGACCAACTAAGAAAATTTGAGGGCATAAACTGGCATACAAAGAACAGAAACAGAACGTGAGTGGAAGGACATGACTGGGGCCTTTGACCTGCAGTGGACTGGTTACGGCTGATGAGGATGATAATTATGTGTATGTATGTATGTATGTGTATATATATACATATATATATATGTATATATGTATATATATGTATATATATATATGTATATGTATATATATATATATATATATATATATATATATATATGTGTGTGTGTGTGTGTGTGTATGAACTCCAATATTGTGCGACAAAAAGCCCATTAATATTGAAATTATACCTCAGGGATAGCTTCTCATAACCTGCTCATAATTCGAGGCTATTCCATTTGTGGTAAAACGTTATATATATATATATATATATATATATATATATATATATATATATATATATATATATAGGTATGTATATATATATATAGATATATATATATATATATATATATATATATTGTGAAACCAACAAACACAGGAAGAAGCAGAGAATAATCAACACATTGATAGAGTCAGGGGTGCAGAAGTTAGAGCGCGTCTGTTTAATGCAGAACAATGGCGTCTTGGTGCCTTCATCTATGACCCAAGACATGGTAAGAAACAGAAGAGATAGTACAAACTGGCTGGATGTCACAAAAATGTAATCATTGTGATGCTTTGAAATGTAAGAATGAACCTCCTGGATTGTGTTGCATAGGAGGGAATATTCGGCTGACTTTGCTACAAATATGCTCTTCATCTTAACATAGGAAATTTTTCATCTTCACAGTTGCACAGTTTCCACAAATGAAATATTACGCGATTAGAGTATCTAGGCGTTAAATATAAACACATGTGTTTCAGTGTCATCACAGATAACTTACATAAATCGACCAATAGCATATACTGAAATTCCTTTTAATCTTACACCTATGCAATGCCGGGTGTATCTGCTAGCATATTTATAATAGGCAAACGATGATAATTAGTCCGGGCAACATTCTACAAGTTCATTGGTTAACTTTACGAATTTATCTAATTTTAAGGCTAAAAAGGGTGTAGAAATAATATAGAAATTACAAAAAATAATATTAGATAAAAACTTTTGTTCGAAATATACTCTAGACCAAAGAATTCTTAAAATAAAATATGAAATATTAAACAAGGAAAAATATTTAAAAACTCCGTAAACATAAATTCTGCAGTATAAACTCTTAAAACCAATATATAGAAAAGATCATTCAGAATGTAGATATATAAAGCAAGGTAGCTAAGGACACCAACATATCTCGAAAAAAAAAAAAAAAAAAAAAAAAAAAAAAAAAAAAAAAAAAAAAAAAAAAAAAAAAACACTGCCTTAGGAAAATGAGGGAATACAAATGTTAATTGGTTGTCCATGTTTTCTGTTCGGTTTTTAATAAAAATAAATAAGAAAAGATTTTTTGTGACGCTTGTACAATAATTCCAAAATATCTATATGTTATAGAAGTAATAGAAAATGGCTAAGCTAACATATCACGACAATTAATACGTCTCATAATTCCATTTTCTCAATTCAGATTCAAAGAACAAGCGATCACAAACTTTACAAAAGTTACCAAAAATAAATGTCAAAAGAAATAAGAAAAGAAGATCTTTGTGAAGCTTGTACAATAATTCCAAAATATCTATGTGTTATAGAAGTTAATAAAAAATGTCTAAGCTAAAATACCACGATAATTAATATGTCTCATAATTCCATTTTCTCAATTCAGATTCAATGAACAAGCGATCACAAACTGTGCAAAAGCTACCAAAAATAAATGTCTAAAATTGCTCCATTAAACAACTAACTAATGTTTTTCGACATAAATCTCAGTTAGCAATAGTAAATCCCAGCCTCTGTATTTCCTTTCGCGCTCTCCAACCAGCGACCAGACCCAGATCAGCAGAACTATTGTAACTAATCGCTCGCTGTCTGTCACCAATTGGTGACCCGACCAGCCACCAACCAAATGCCACTAGAATATCTGCCGACAAGCATCAACGCTCCTTCATGTCTGTCATGTCAGTTCGCCAAATACATATGCTCCTATTCAAATGACACGCCCAGAGAAAGGATTGGTGTCACAGAATTTAAAACACCGCATTTCTTCGACGCATAATTATATACAAATGACCATACTGTCATGTAACACGTTTTCTATTTCATATATGCTTTAATTTTATCATAATTTATATATAACGAAAATATGGTAAATCATAAAGCACACTTCATTAAATAAAAACGCTGACAACTTGTTTCCAATCATTTATATTTTCTACTATCGAAGGATTACAGATATTAGCAATATCATTGTCTTCATTAAAAATCTACATAATATATCAAAAATTCACCAGAAAATGTTACTTGTAATCAATGTACGGTCTCAGTTTAATTCTCGACAATGATAGGAAAAACAAAATATCAAACGACCCATGAAAAATGATAAAACTCAAGTAAAAGCCAAATACCTTTAAATACACAGTTTTACCGCTACTTAATAGAACTGCAAAGGACATAAAACAACCTGGCAAGATAAAAGAGTATTCATTAAAAACGAATATCTGCAAAACCATTAAATGCATCTCAAAATTAATGTTTGCTTGAATAGGCTGCCTTTAATCAACTCGGCTATTATGACTGCTCTTGCACACTACACTTCCTCTCATTACAGTCTCGCTGAACCAGTGATCATTTATATCAATTAAAGTTAATTCGGAGATCTTGCACTCGCAATAACAATAATTGCAGCAATAATAATGATATCGATAATAATAATAATAATTATTATTATTATTATTATTATCATCCTCCTTATCATTATTACTATTATTGTTGTTGTTGTTGTTGCTGTTGTTGTTGCTGTACCATAAAACAACAACAACATTAATAATAGTAACAATAATCTTTAGCCAATAGATATATCGTTATTAATCATATTTTGTCATCATAGTTTCTGTTTCATCATTCAAAAGGGTGAGGTATTGTGCTGAAATTAATCACAGATTGATTGCAACAAACTATAGTTGAATATGTTCCAAGCAATCCAATTTACTTATAAGGAGAACTTGAAGTATTGGTAAGCAAATTAACTAATATTCGCAATTTCAAAATTCAAGAGAAAGATGAAAATCATGTGAGAAATATATTTCCCTGGGTTTTAAATAGATACAATAGCACATTTATTTTCTTAGAAATCTTTATTCTATTCAACATTGCTCATGTTGGAATTTAAATATTCAATTTAGGCTAATTCTCATCATTCTGCAATCAATATACTGTAAATAGAATGCATTAACGTAACATAATCTTCTCATAGAGATACTGTTATTCTAATGCTAATACATTTAACATTTAGAGTCTTGATATAAAAACAATTTCTACGTATGAGAAAAGAACTGCTATACTGATTCATCACGAATAATTCTACCCCATTTTTTTGCCTTTACGGCTGACAGTCTCCTTTCCAGCCGCGGATTCTTTGATGTTGTCCGGCCTCTTGCAGCGACCAATCTGGAGTAATTTTCTATGAATATTAGATTATTCAGAATTCAAAATTCCAACCAAGATGGCGGTTCGGAATGAATACTGACAGGTCCAATAAAAGCATCACAGGGGAAAGCATGACTCCGCTCTTACATGGCAAATGATTAAAGAACGCGAGGGCTTCAAAGTGGGGAAAATGGGGGAGAGGAAAGAGGGGAAGAGTGTGAGGGAAGGGTTGCAGATGCAACATGGCTTCGCAAACCTATTGACGCCTATCAACGTCATTCACTAGGCTAAATTAATATGAAACAAATAAATTTTGCCAAAATAAATTTAAGAGTTCAGTTTATCAATGGTATAATTTAAGCAGGTTCACTGTATTTTTTCGTTCAAAGGTATTTAAGATTAGCAAATCTATTTAATTTTAGAATCATCAGATTACAGGCAATAAAAATATTTATGTTGCCATTTGTGCAGGCACCTGTTGGCTACCATTTTGTTTTTTAAAATAGCTGCCATAAAGAGAGTAATCTGCACTTTCTCAACATCTAGTATACATTAGTAAATAATTAAATAGGATAATTATGTTTTGAACGACTAGAATATTAATAATGACATGATCAAAATCATATTCCTTTTACTAGGTACACTTAAGGAATTTTCTTTCAGATTGTACTGTATTATTTCGAATTTTGAATGTTAAGATGACGTCATGCCATGACAAGTATTATACTTAAAATTGCCTCCAAAACGCATACGATTGCAGATAAGATTGATTTTTGAAGTAAGTCTAAGCTTCAAGGTGCTATAGTGTCCTTCACATTAAAAAGTGTCGATTCTTTATTCAAATCATAATTTATATCTTCAGCAATGGGTATATCATGCTGATGTCATTAACACAATCTTCATTCTACAGGCCGATGGTTTTATTAATTTTTCCAAATATCTGAAACGCTACAGTCATTGTTACGTAATTTATTCTCATGCAATAATTTTATTAGGAGCATATTCGTTTACCTTTGCAACTGAATGTATGTACTTTCAGAGCATGCTGCCGATAACATTAAAGTAACTATTGACTGAGATTTATGAGATTTTTACATCATATGCGAAGAGACTATCAATAACAAAGCATCTATTAAGAATCCCAGGGAGAATACTACCAGAAACTACCAGATGCTGGCTTACTTTATGAAATCTTTTTTAATTCAAAGATGGCTCCAAGGATATATAGTAAAGACGTGCTGGTTGACAAGAACATAACATGGTATCGAAGCTGATATTCTTTTTCAATAAACCTAACAAAATTTTCGCTTATATATTTCAATGTCTTCAGGATGGCAAACTGTAAAATACCTTACTAAATAGGTCAAGGTAAGATATGGAAGCAGGTACACCAAGATTATCAGCAACGTCATTCACAAAATCTGCTTCTGTTTAAAACCATTGTCAAAAGGCCAGAGTTCTTCTATCTATCCGATAATTGTGAGGTTTTCTGCACAGTTAAAACCAGAAACTATGCGTAGGCAATAATGTCAGCTGCACAAATCTCTCAAGATCCAATGTAGAAGACAAGGTTAAGCAATGCAACATCATCACCTGATGTCCATGCAAGTAGTGCTGGGCACAAAATGCTTCAGTGTGATAAAGGTTAATAACAGCTCACCAACCCTTGTTGATGCCATGATATATACAGTTAGACAATATCATCGAAATTAAAACTGAGATAAAATATATCTACCCATGAACATTATTGAGAAAACAATAATAACGAGGAAGCACAAAAGCACGTCTCCATTCTTAAATGTTAACTGTTGAAAGATAGGATTCTTCCAAATATACCAAATTTGAAGTTTATGAGACAGGAAAAGAGACAAAAGGCACCTGTTCTTTACTGCCCCGCAGCCTGTGAGGTTGATATGAGCTTTGAAAGGACACAACAAAGTTGGTATACAAAACGGCTAATTTGCAAACGTATTAAGAATTTCACTGATGGAAATAAAAAGTCAGACATACTCAACATATTAAGGACGGCAGAAATTTTTCCACCAGAGATGCAAAAGCGCTCTTATACTCATTATTATGCACCTTGACGTTTCGCAGAATATCTTAAGGAACAAAGCTAAAGATGTACGTTACAATTGGATCCATTTATAACCTCAGCCGAGAGGGAACAGTATTCTTAAGCAAGGAAACCGTGAACACTTAATGCCAGTTAGTCACTTCTAATCTAATTTGTTATCAGGGAAAAAACATCCCTGAGATGGCTAACACAAAGATGATCTACCAAGCAGCTGTATCACTATGCTGTCAAGAAGCTTGGGTGGTCTTTTTTCACCACAGATATTGATGTCTTAGTTCTGGCCTTTGCACACTGACAAGTTCTGTAAAAACACTGAAATTTATATATTAGAAACTCTTGAGATGAGGCGAATCTAAAGAATGCTTGGACTGAACAGAGCTATGGCGTTGCGGATATTCTTTACAGTCACTGATGCAGACAACTATAGACGATGCTCTGAAATTGGGAAAACAAAGTGGTCTATGTCATCTAAGCACTGCTGACGCTGACAGAGAATGTGACCTAACACAGGAGATGAGGCATGCATTGGATAAGTTTATACTCGTATGCTTGGTGTACTACCCAAATGGAATCGACATTACAAATACTCCAGGCCTAAAGTAGTTACTTGTTTTGTAACCATTTAACAAAGCATATAGTTGCCCTCTACTGTTGGTGCCATTGAGGAACATATTACGTGTGCGTGTGCAAAGAATGGTTAAGTGCCAACATCTGCAAGATCCGCTGAAACATGTTACCATGATGAAATACTATCTACGGCCACAAAGGTATCTCCTGCACCACAGGCCAGTCTAGAGTCAATCAGAAGACAATGTAAAACCCACAGTGCAACTAAAAGGTGTTCATGAAGTAGACACACCTTGACTTGCGCTACATTTATTTATGTGGAAGTGAGTTTGAAATAGATACGGACTGCACTGCCAAACATAAGAATGAAGACTGTGTGATTCCTGAACAAGGTAGCCTTTAAATAAATTCACAGCTCTACCGCAAGCCTCCATTCATTTTGTTTTCAAAGGAAAACCAGTATATTTTATATGTTATAAAAGTTATATCACAATTATAACACTGGTTTTCACTTATCTTAGTTTGTTGCTTTCCATGTGAACACATCCTCAAATTATTGACTAAGCCATTTAATATTGTTTATACGGCCTCCTTACAATAGAATTCTCCCCGTTTGTTGTAACTATTTTTTATGTTATGATTTCCATTCTATTTTATTAATTTTCTTAATAGCCTTCATACATTCTACTCCTTCGGCAAAGTCAATCATTTCACAAAAAAATGTTATAAATAAAGACAAAAAAAGGGCAAAACAATAAAAATTCAATATGAAAGATGACATGAAAGACAGGGACAATCTGTTGTTGGCAATAACGTAAAATGAAATTCCATAACAAGAAAATATAAGCTCAAAAGTAGATTTTACAGAAGAGTCTTCTTTGACATATCCTATTACTATTACCGGAGCTTTGTTCGATTATAAGTCAAACAAATAAAGAAGATATTTTCCTTTTGTATTTCCACTGATACATATAAATTCATGCCTTAGTTATAAAATCTATTAGCAGAAAAAGATTGAATTAATTTGAAACCTCACCGTCCAAGACAGTAAAGCATACATAATTGCTTTATTTGTGGCAAATAAATAAAAAAGAACATTCGTAAGGACAGAAAAATACACTGCCGAGCTTTTGCTAAAAGACTATCTTAATTATGTGCAACAGAAAATGAACAGAACCTGATAAATAAAATCCTATCATTATAAACATTAAGACTCAAAAGACTTTTTGTGAATTATACTGCTAGATACTACCGCTAGAGAGTTATGAGGTCCCTTGACTTCCTTCTGGTTACTGTTTTCTTTCCCTTTGCCTACACATACACCGAATAGTCTGGTCTATTCTTTACAGATTCTCCTCTGTCCCCATACATCTGACAACACTGAGATTACCTAACAATTCTTCTTCACACAAGGGGTTAACTACTGCACTGTAATTTTTCAGTGGCTACTTTCCTCTTGGTAATGGTAGCTATGGTCAGCAGCTCTTCTAGGAGAAAGACACTCCAAAATCAAATCATTGTTCTCTAGTCTTGGGTAGTGCCATAGCCTCTGTATCGTAATCTTCCACTGTCTTGAGTTAGAGTTTTCTTGCTTGAGGGTACACTCGGACACGCTGTTCTATCTTATTTCTCTTCCTCATGTTTTGTCAAGTTTTTATAGTTTGCATAATAAATTCTATTCTAATGTTACTGTTCTAAAAAATATTCTACTTTTCTTTATTTCCTTTCCTCACTGGACTATTTTCCCTGTTGGGTCCCCTGGGCTTATAGCATCCTGCTTTTCCAACTAGGGTTGTAGCTTAGCAAGTAATAATAATAATAATAATAATAATAATAATAATAATAATAATATTAATAATAATAATAATATTAATAATAATAATAATAATAATAATAATAATAATAATAACAATAGTAATAATAATAATAATAATAATAATAATAATACCGTACATGAACTTGTGTGAGCTCTCTCTCTCTCTCTCTCTCTCTCTCTCTCTCTCTCTCTCTCTCTCTCTCTCTCTCTCTCTCTCTCTCTCTCTCTCAAAGGCAGGTGTTAAATATTTAAAAACTGGGCAAAGAATAGAAAATGAAACAAGTTGGCAACATCAGAGTGCTCCTGATTCTACGAAGTTGGTCATCAAACATTTGAAGTTAGAATTGCTTTTGTGCTTAGAATTGCTTTTGCATTCTATGGAATGCAAAAGCAATTCTAAGCACGATTATTTTCAATTATCAGCAAAGCATGAGTATCAATTATTGCCCCTATGCAATTTAGTACAATTCTATATCTTTATCAAAATTATATATACTATAACATTAAAAAAAAAATATTTCTTGAAATTTCTTAATACACAAATCAACTTTAGTTATCAAATTGAACTTCCTAATCCCTCTCATTCCTCTTCTAGAAGTTTTGATTAAATTCTTATAATTTTTCACAATGCATAATACAAAAGAAATTACTAGGAATAAAGCGAATTAGATGTAACTTTTCATTTACAAGTCTATTTGTCTGTATTTGATTTAATAACTACTGCCCTGGGCTACGCCCCCCCCCCACCCCCAATAAAGATGAAATGTTGAGATTAAACTTCAGGCACACAGCATTTCTAGTTTATTTACGATAGGAGGAAGTCATTCTCATTTCAGATTTTAAAAGATTTAAAATGAAATGAGCCTTAAAACTTAAATATTTACCTAGCTAGAAACATTTTCCTTTCCTATTTTCTATTTTAAATAGTAATCGCCTTTATTTCATCACAGCCAATCTCTTTGGAAAGCGATTTGGATATAATTTTTTATTTTTATACTTATATTTTTTTATAACAGTCGTTTATAACTTATTGGTAAACTATCAAAGATTGCAAATCAAATGGACTCATTCTTAATTTTCCGGGGGATCTAATAAAACATTAGGAAACTTTATAAAAAATGGAACCAACTGCAATAGTAGGGTTTTTATGAATTTTATAATACATAATACACGCATTCACAATCAGACTTAAGAGGCCGTGATTGATTTTTATCTTTCCCCCTCTTAGTCATCTTACAAACCAAGAATCAAATAGCAATAATTAATTCTATAGTTCCGCAATCTGAAGTTCCTTACAAATCATATACAATATAATGACTTGAGTTAAAAAAAAAAAAAAAAACGTAAAATTCAAACATTAAAACGGAAGGTGTTCTTTTTTTTTTTTTGACATTGTACTTTGTTTTAGCTCACTGTTGTATGTTACTGTAGGTAGTTTTGGTACCCAAAATAAGTGATTATAACAACATTTAGGACAGTAAAACCTGTCCATCAAAACTTCATGTTTGAAGATAAATCATACTTGAAAGATATAAATTTTTACTTTCTCTTATATTTCTTTAAATGGAATGAGAAATAACTTAAGCAATTTATATTGAAGAAAAATTTCAATAAATCGTAAAGCAATACATTAAAGTAAATGCTCAAATATTAAACCTCTCTGTGAGAACTTACGTAATCGCATTATGACCGCAAAAGCATCGAGCAAGGATATTTCGGAAAGATTTTGTATTTATGCTTCAAAAGGTAATCACCAACTTAAAGCCATTAACTTTTTTCTTCTGACCTTGACTCGGTAGAATTATGTTTGTGCGTCATCAATGCTGTTTGATCTCTAGTAGACTGGCAAGAAAATACGAAGGTCACCAGCCACCCGCTGAAATACTACCGCTAGAGAGTTATGGAGTACTTTGATTGGCCAAAGAGTACTACAATGGATACTTCTCTCTCGTTACGGTTCATTTTCCCTTTGCCTACACATACACCGAATAGTCTGGCCTATTCTTTACATATTCTCTGTCCTCATACACCTGACAACAATTCTTCTTCTCTCAAGGGGTTAACTACTGCACTGTAATTGTGCAGTGGCCACTTTCCTCTTGTTAAGGGTAGAAGAGACTCTTTAGCTATGGTAAGCAGCTCTTCTAGGAGACGAAAACTCCAAAATCAAACCAGTGTTCTCTAGTATTGGGTAGTGACATAGCCTCTGTACCATGGTCTTCCACTGTCTTGGGTTAGAGTTCTCTTGCTTGAGGGTACACTCGGGCACACTATGCTATCTTATTTCTCTTCCTATTGTTTTGTTAAAGTTTTTACAGTTTATATGGGAAATGTTTATTTCAATGTTGTTACTGTTCTTGAAATATTTTATTTTTTCCTTGTTTCCTTTCCTCATTAGGCTATTTTTCTCGTTGGAGCCCCTTGGCTTATAGCATCCTGTTATTTCAACTGGAGTTGTAGCCTAGCAAGTAAAAATAAAAATAAAATCAAACAGAGACTATCAATATTAGTTACAAACAGAAAGAAGAAGTGTATTTACAAAGAACTCGCTAGTTTATTTACATAGGAAACCAATTACCCTCACAGTACAATTCCTTAACAAGTAAACAAATAGCAAATAGGGATAAAAATATTGATATATATCACCCCCCCCCCCCTAAGTTTCAGACGTCAGGGGTGATAAAATCTCTGGGGGGGGAAGATCCTTCATGTTCGTGTTTTTTTTTTCGTTCCTATGCCGCAAACTGCAACGAGGAGCTGTTGCAGGCAAATTGATTTGCTAATAACCTCACCAGCTGAAGTAGCATGCGATCTCTCCACATCCTTTCGTTAAGAGTATTAGTTGGATCAAAACTTGATCCACATCTCGGTATTAAAGGTCGATGCGGTCTCGGGAACTTCCTGTTTCTCCACAAGATAAAGCCATAGCCCAATTTTATGAGATAATCTTTCCTGGATCTAATACCAACATCAGCACCAGGGAGATTCCAGGGTCCTGTGGTGCGATCTTCAATATAAGCATAATTATCTATTTTAAATTGAAAAAGAGATCTGGTCATACTATCATATTGTTGCTTTTCCTGTCTTTGCAAATAACCTGCCTTGACATTACCTTCCTCTTGTTTCTTTTGCTACTCACGAGCATGTTAGCAACGCTGTGTTGTAATAAAAGACTTGGGGAAATAGCCAAATAAAACTTGAGCTGATGGTCTGTCATAAGCACTCTGTGTATTTCTAAACTTCAAATTAATCCTCACCCAAGTTCCCATTCCTATCAGTAGTCATAATTAGCTTCTGGACAACTTTTACTGATGACTCCGTATCTTGAATGATATTCGTCAAATGACTTTTGACTAATACCATTTTCACAGTAAATCGAACCCTACTCACTACACCATGATTGATCGCTCGCAAAATGGCAGGGAAACCCGAAGAAGGTATATGACTTTCAATAAGCGGTTGCTGTACAGCTGACGGCAAATCAGACTGATAATAATAATTACATTGTGAGACAGAAGAGAATTATTTACAGAGACCTCTCACTGTTTATTAACACAGAGGTCAATTACCCTCATAATACAATCCATTAACAACTCATTACTCAAAAGTAAACAAGTAATAAATATGGAAATATTATCACAAAAATACGATATCTGAAAGTATTTAAACAATTATTTGAGCAGACACTGCCCTTTGCAGACGAAGGATTGCATAAAAATGCGTTTAAAGCACCGAAACTAAGTGATTTCGCTCTTGGGCACATTAATAACACAATGATGGTTTTCTTGAAAGAATAAAATAGATGTGAGAGTATGCTGTCCACCTTAATGATAATACAAATACATATAAGTGATTTCTTGCAATATGTAGTCTAACAAGAGTAAAAAAAAATTCTGACAATTTACCTAATTCTCTCCTCATCCGTCATTATACAAACTCATTCGGTTGTATCATACCTACGAGATACTATTTTCAATTTTCTATTTGCCTATAAACATTAATAGTCCAAAAGCATGTCGGAGAGATATATTCCACTTAATATCTCAATATTTTAAACCATTAAAAGATTTGATTTTTACAATGTAGGTGATATTGATGATCATTATTGGTGTGATACTGAGGTCTGATATCAATCAACTGCATGAATTGGATAAGATTATGAGAATTGCATGTACCAAAACCTAAATCGTCTATATACAAGTATAAAATAGCAAAGACGAAAACATCGAATGAAACTTTGGGTATGTCAAAAACGGAGTGAGATATGGATTGAATACTTCTTTCATCTCAGCGCAAAGAAAAAAAAATCTTCGTATGATAGCTGTCATAGCTATGACATTTGCAAACCAATATTCATTGACTTACTAAAACTTTTCGAAAGCTTCAAACTGTCATGCACGGCAGTGCCTCCCTTGCACAGTTGTTTCCTCGAACAGAATCTTTATAATTTATTCACACGTATGTGTATACATACACATACGTGTACCCATACATATATACATGCCATACACATACGCACACATCCTTTTTCTCTATACGTTTTAGTTTTAGTTTTAGTCTCATTCTAAGTCCCTTCATAGTTTATATAAGAAAGATCTATTCTGATGTTGTTACTGTTCTTAAAATAATTTATTTCAATGGTTCATTACTTCTCATATACTTTAAATATTTCCTTATTTCCTTTCCTCGCTGGACTATTTTTCCCTGTTGGAGCTCTTGGGCTTATAGCACTCTGCTTTTCGACCTAAGGTTGTAGCTTACCTAGTAATAATAATAATAATAATAATAATAATAATAATAATAATAATAATAATAATATTGGGATGATGTTGAAAACTGTTATATTTCATCGCCAATTGTAAATAAAACAAACCTCTTGAACAGCTTAGGGTAAATAAGGAACGACAAGTATTAATAGGGTGTACCTATATCACTCTTCCTTTACTCAAGAGATTAACTTCTATAATTTCGTCATTTTGCTAGTAAAGTGAACAGACACAAACCTCTCTCTCTCTCTCTCTCTCTCTCTCTCTCTCTCTCTCTCTCTCTCTCTCTCTCTCTCTCTCTCT
>NC_090746.1:80468994-80476494 GCF_036898095.1 Palaemon carinicauda
AACTAAATACAGTGATAAATAACTGGCTGAATAGAGGCAGAGGAGTGATCTTAGTGGCTGAAAAATTTAGTGATACATAACTGGCTGAATAGAGGCAGAGGAGTGGTCTAGTGGCTGGAAAGTACATTTAGTGATGTACATCACACCGGCCTGACCAATATCTTTGTAAAGTTAATGAAAAATTCATCACAATGCTCAGACACCCATTCATACATTTTTAGGGGATTTCAACCACAATCTTAGTCTACAAAATATATACAAGTGTCTTGGAATATACTAACTACTTTGAATGTACTGCCACAAGAAAAAAAGGTGTAAGAAGACGTAACATCGGCGAAGATATTAGGTCTTTGTATACTTTTTGTAATAAATGTTTAGCCATAATCTATCTTAGGGACTTCTTTGCATAGTCATAACTGTAACCAACTTTATTACAATTCCAGTTCTGGTGATTTCCGAGTTTTACGATTTTCAGGAATATAATTATGTAATATATCAAGACCATCTAATCACTCTTTTTCCCAACAATTAATAATTAAAAATATCCCGGTAATTTATTTCAAACACTAAGGGAAAACCTTTAATCTATAACATATAAATCCGTCTCTAGACGACATTTATGCTTAATTAAACTTCTGAAAGTCAAAGTTCGCAAGATTATCAGAATCTCTGGAGCAAATTCATATTCTTGGCAGAATACCCTAAAACGAGATGTTCCCTAAGACCATAAAGTGACGCAGTCAGTTCTAAAGAAAAATGATTCGTGCCCATTAAGCCAGGACCTTCCATGACCTAACTTTGTCCTTGTCAAACTTTAATTGATTACCAGGAAAGTTTAATAATAAAAAAAAAGTTGATGGATAATTCATGATAATAAGAGTAATAATAGTTAAAATAATAATAATAATAATAATAATAATAATAATAATAATAAGAAGAAGAAGAAGAAGAAGAAGAAGAAGAAGAAGAAGAAGAAGAAGAAGAAGAAGAAGAAGAAGAAGAAGAAGAAGAAGAAGAAGAAGAAGAAGAAGAAGAAGAAAACTATATTTCTCCAATTATTTTATTTCACTTTATCATGTCTTTTAACTAAATCAATCAACTTACAATTATTTAATCAAATAAAATCTTGAAAATATTTAAACTTGTATGATTTAACATACCCCTTTTGCCCTCCCTTGTTACATAGCGTGTAACAGCCAACGCCTGTTAGGTGAATATCTATGAATGTTCTTGCCAAAAGCCTTGCTTATTATTATCCTTAAGCCACATCCTATCCTAAAACCACCTACAAATAAAAGTTGCAGATCATCCCCCAACCTAAATCACCTACTACCTGAAAACCCAACCAAACACCTACGGCTGCAAGTGTGGAAGAGCCCGTGACTGGCAATTTATATGAAGAAAAAAAAAATAAATAAATTAAAAAAAAAAAAAAAAAAAAAAATAAATAAATCTTGCCACGGCAGCCAACTGACAATTTCTGTTTCTTCTCCCTCTGTTGATAGAATCGACCATCTGATAGAAGTTACATTTTGAACGCTATTGCCATCATTTTATTACTATTGCAGGGAAATGAAAGTAATAATCTCGCACATTAGTAGAATCCGGTAGCCCGGTGGATTTGCCCTAACTGTCAGCCTAATTTGTGTTGTTGGATTTCACTTATCTGTACAGACTCCAGATCGCCTCCGTTGACATCTCTCTCGATACTCCAGATAGTTTCAAAAACTTATACAATATTGCATCGCAAACTTTGTACCGTGGCCAGTAATGATATTCTCCGCTTATCAATAACGCTGTTATATGAAAAACAAAGTTCGAGCAATCTTGATATTCTCGATCGTGACATCGAAAAAAAAATAATACCAGTAAACATTAAGAGATGACCAAACTATGGGATTATATATTTGATTGAATATTTGAGTTGAAACAATTCAGTAAGATTAAGAGTAAGAGAAATGAATGTTTTGACATAGGTGACCAAAAGGGAAACTCGCGATAAATCATGTAAACATGGAAGGTGGAAAGTCTTGATATATATGGTATACATGGTATCTTTAAGGAAAGATTAGAATATTTACAGAAGAAAATAAATAATCAATCATTTGACCACAAGTAAGATAATGTTTCCATCTAAAAAAAATTCCTCAAAACAACCGTTTTCACTATTTCAGAGGCTCTGAATAACTGTAACAGTGGAAGAATGAAAAAGTTTGGTAAAGAAGAATTGTACATGGAAGCTCTATAAAAAACAAAATGGGATATAAAAATAATTTCGAAATGGATCATTCTCAAAGAGAACATTTCTCTCTTATCTTATGATATATAAGAGTGAAGAAAAACTACATACACAATAGGAAGCTTTTAGTCGCTGCATATAAGAGGAGAAATCTAGTATATAAATGCTAGCCTGATTATTAATATCAGGTGTAGAAAAATGAAACCCCAAACATTTGAGTTTACAACTCAGACATGAATGCAACGTTTTCAACGCTTCCAGAAGGCTCAAATCACAGTTTTTTTTTTTTTTTCGGGGACAGCCTCTACAACATTTAAAAAGCTTCCAGAAGGCTAAAATAACAGTTTATTTTTTAGCAGACAGCCTCTACAACATTTAAAAAGCTTCCAGAAGGCTAAAATCACAGTTTTTTTTTTCCCTACAACGTTTAAAACACGTACAGAAGGCTCAATTCACTGACATTATTCTTCCCCAAACAGCCTCTACAACGTTAAAAACGCTTCCAAAAGGCTACAATCACTGGCTACAACACCACTTGCACTCACTGCATAGCCTCTAAAACGTTTACAATATACAGCGCTCCCAGAAGGCTCAAATCCCTGGCAGTTCTCTACTACGCTAGAGCGAAATAAGAGAATGTGAATCATAACATGAACAAAGGATGGCAATGGAAGTTTTAAAAGAGAAGAAACGTTAGAGATTATGAAATCTTCATAAGCCAACGCTATTTTATGAAGACGCTGGGTTGTTGAATAGATAAGACGAAGAAAATATCATTAGCGTAGACAAGCACACTGGTTGTTTTATGTGAAGATTGTTCACCTCTGCAGAATTAATGCAGAATAATAATCTTTTTTAAGTGCTTCACTAATATTTGCGAGTTAGACTTTTCTGTGCTTGAAAGCATTTGAACGATATTCCATTATCTCCTATAATTTTTAGACCTTTTTCATTTCACAAATCATAAGAGATTAAAAAGAATACGGTTCGGCTAATTTAATGGATGCACCACTTTTAATTTATACCGTATCACCACAGCAACCATCCATGACGGGCCTTTTAATGAAACCTCTTTTAATTAGATGCAGTTGCCCATCTATCATCATGGTTATAAGTTCTTGTAATCACTAGAATTCCAAACATATATTAAACCGATCAAGTCTTGTTCTAAAACTAATTTCCGTGTGATGCAACAAAGGAACCATCTTAAACCTCTTTCTCTATTCTACTCAACTGCATGTACATTTTAAAGGAAATCCGAAAATAACCAATATGTTTATATGAATACTTCTCCTGCAGTGCAGAATATTGCATATAACTAAATATCAATGAGGTGAAAAGGTAGCAACAATAGGTATATTGAAAATGAGAAAATATCAATGCTGGAGATGTGAATAGGAATACTCTCTCTCTCTCTCTCTCTCTCTCTCTCTCTCTCTCTCTCTCTCTCTCTCTCTCTCTCTCTCTCTCTCTCTCTCTCTCTCTCTCTCTCTCTCTCTATGGATAAGATTAATGACGTTTAATACTCTCTCACTTATGTATTATCACAACAACTTCTAGACATAAAAAAATAATTATGGATGTCTACTCTGGTGCTTTCTATAACAATAAACTAATAATAAAATATTGTATTTCACCTCCAAATTTATCATATTTTAAGGATATGAGTTCCTAACTTGCCGCCTAAGGAATCTGTTTGAGAGATTTAATAGTGTTCTAGCATTTGATGAATAATGAATGCCTTAACAGGAATGTATAAAAAAGAAAAGTAACAGTAGCACAAAAGACCTCATTAAACTGAAAACTGAAAAACAAACGTTCGACAATTAAAAGCCGCCATCGCTACCAAACAAAAATCTCAGAAGAAAAAGATTACCTGAAAATCAATTTCAAGTCCCTTATAAACCTTTCCCGATGAGAGTATCAGGAAATAAAATTGTAAATTCATTTCAAGAGGGACTTAAGGTCTAAAGTTGAAAGGCAGTTATTGGAGCCTGGCTGACTTCTTTTACGGTCGCGAAACGATGGATTCAGAATTGGATATTAAGAGAGAAGTTTGAAAACACACTTTCCAGAAACGACAAAAAGAAACGATGACGAAGAAAGACGAAATTTGGGACTAAGAAAAGAAGTTGCGTTCATGCACCAGCGATCACCTACGAGGGAATTCACTCAAGTGTCTAGCGTCAAAGAAGGAAAGAGCTAAATTAAAACATAAATCACACATGAAAGTGAACAAGTGAATAAAGTCAAAATAAGGTCATTTCTGTTAAGACAAAGGAAAAATACTGCATTTAAGAGATGAAAAAGAAGAAATCTATATATTTCATATTCACATCTACTGTATAATAGATAATTGATGATCAAGGGTTACTTTGTATTTGCGAGATTAATAAAAATAATAAAAAGTTCTTGAAGTCGTTGGGGGAAATTAATCAACAAATATGGCATTGGATCATAAATAATAATCTTGAGACTCGACACAGGACCTGTGAGGTCAGGACCTGTGAGGTCAGGACCTGTGAGGTCATTCAGCGCAGTGATGAAAAATATTATTTTAAGAATGTATAGCCTCCTAATTACGGGTCAATAATGTTTTTTTTTTTTTTTTTTTTTAAATTCATGCACGATTAAGGAATATTTCAAGTTATCAAACAAATCGTGGGTAATTTCTTAAACAACAACAAGGGAACACATCCAAAGTCTCTTTCTTTTGAAATTTGTTTCACGCCATCTATCATCACTCCAGATGCAAATATTCTAGTTTCACGGTGTCAACAAAAAGTAACATCCAGTGAAAACAAGTGAATTAACTTAATATACTGCGATTGAAGAATAGAGAGAGAACTTTACCCTAAATGTAATAACTATGAAGAAAAATCTTTAACCTCAAAGTAATAACTGGATTGCCACCAAAACGCCCTATTTACTGGAGAGTAAATCCTTTAGTGTACGTGCAGCAGCCTGAAGCTTGTTTGTATGGTCTACCCAATGTCCTTTTTTATTAATTTTCTTTATTTGGAGTATGTGGATTTCATATCTGAATGATGCCACATTGGCATCATTGACGATTTTGAGATGCTCAACATGGCAGTCAATATGGACGCCTCAATATGTAAATATTGTGCTTAAAATCATAATTTTGATAAAATACTACTATTGAAGGTAAATCCTGATAGGATTCGTAAAGAAACAAATTACACGCGCAAGAATGTTCCTATTCAACGATAAATATCTCATTTTATAATCAAAATATCATTAAAAATTGCCACTGATATGATTTCCGTGTGTTACTAATTTACTTTTAGCAATGAATACCTCAGGGTTAAGGTTTGAAAGATCTGGCTCCATCACTTGTTTTCAGAAGCACATTTAAATGTGAGCACGCATCACCTTTTGTATGAATGCCTCCTGCTTAGTGACAAGGACTTCAGTAATGGAATCCCAGTGATCTTGACTTTACCAGATTTTTCTAACCACACCTGATAATAAGAATCTGACAGTGTGTTTTCATGACACCCATAACACACGACAAAAATACTTGCAGGCTTTATCGAAAATAGCACTAAAGTCACTTTCTTCATATAACATTTTCAGCTTATGCCTCTTTTGTAGGATCTTGATAAATGTTGTCTTTCCAGTCCCCACATTTATTAATATATCAAAATGAGGAGTTTTACCAGTTCAATGAGTCAAGCTCAACTCTTATAGAGCTGGCCTCCAATCCCCAAAATGTAGACTGTTGTGTCACATCCAGTGAGTGCATGAGCTGCTATCAAATCTTCAGTTATCTCCTGATGTTTGTTCATTGTTTCAGGAATGCTGCAGATTGATCTCTTTAGCACTTTTCCCTTCCATCACAACAGGGATTTTGATGTTATTACTATGGTAATGGTGTGCCAGAAGAAGGAATATATCATTGTCATCTTGTAAGATGAATCATCTTTGGTACAAGGGTGAAATCTGCCTATCCTAGTGTAATTTTGGGGTCACACTTTGACAGCTGAACTCCTTATACAACCTGAACTGGAACTGTAGGGACCAGCTTGCACTTTCAAGTTATATGAGATAATGTTAGAGATGATACTTTTGAAGGTAGTTGCCAGCAAAAGAGTTCAATCAGTTACAACTTATTGGATATAACCTAGAGAATACAATTATTTTTCATTTGAAACATATCTAGCCTCAATTGGTGCTGCCTGATAATGACTGCATTGCGTCCACTCCTTGTTTCATATTCGATACTGTAATGACAGTAGTGGTATAACACTAAGTACATATCATTATCGCAAAGTTTGTGTTTTATGTGGTCAACAAAGCTATTTATGCAGTCATGGGTAGTTCCTTTTGTAGGCTAATGAACTGTCCACAGTATTGCTCATCCATCGATGAGTAGCACTTCTTGAATTGATGGATCCTTGGAGTTCGAACTAGAAGATCGCTCAACTTATACATTTCTATTTAAAATAGATTTCGCCTTTGTTATTCTTGTTAGGTCACAATATTTAATATTTTATTGGCACGGGACGAAGTTTCTGCTTTAATATAAGTTTGAAATTAATGTCTTCTGTTGCCAAAATGCCCATCACTCTGGAGTATATTGAAGTAGCGTGAAATTTAGATGAAGAACCAATAGAAACCCCTTCTTTAGTGCCAAACGTTGTTTTAATTCTGGTTCGCATAGCATTATGAGAACCCTGATGGCCCTGATCCATGAAATTATACCATCTGTACATTTCCAATGATAAATGATTCATCGACATTCATTTGGCCATGTTTCACCATACCAGCAGCTATGTTAACAATGCTAACTTGATGTTCAACTGGACGTAAAGGATCGATACAAGATGGCAGCTTTTTATGGATTTCCTCCCTATAAGTCTCATCAGCATGTTTGTGAGCATCTGAACCCTTCTTGCATGAAATAATATGTATCTCATTATAACTTTCTTTCATCTCAACGAGATCTCTAACAAGATGGCCGCAGTGGTGTAGACAAGTGCACATGTCTTCATTGCGGCTAGCTTAAGAGTAGTGACCATCAGTACTCCAGGACTAAGGCCATATCTCAAAAATGTAGCCTCTATTAATATCTATGACCACTTGCCGTTCCAAATGCTGTGATATATTCAAACTGAAATTGAAATTTCTTGTAATTGTATCAACAGCTAAATTCATTGTAATTATCAACATAGAATTCCTAAATACAGATAAAATGAATATGGATAATAATCCATATTTATAATTTTATTTAAAATAAT
>NC_090746.1:80491494-80493994 GCF_036898095.1 Palaemon carinicauda
AGCAAAAATGTTTGATACGTTCTGTCCAGCGTAGTGTGGCAAGGTTTATTTCATGCATTGATAGTTGTTGGAACTTCCATCTCTTAATGGCATTAAAGTTTCTTATTTTTAGATATCTGCCACGTGAACCTAAATCATGTGGTAGGCATTGTATCAATTGATTTAGTTTTTTTTTTTCATTTAATTGAACCTTGTCTTTAGCAATTAGTTAAAATGTGTATTCACTTCATAATTTTGTGTCTTACACTGTTTATGAAACGAGATTGGTTAGAAGAGAATTGCATCAATTCATATTACAAAAAATTGATTTATTAAAGACCTCTTCATGGTTCAAATTACAAAAAGGCGGCCACATCTTTAACTTCTCAAGTATCTAGTATAAAGTTTCTCAAAGTGCTTAGTAACTAACATTATCATAAGATCATAAAGACATTTATCAAAGGTTTGGTCAGTTCTTCTACAAACCTTTCTGAACAGAACAGACAGGACCGAACATAGCGTTCAGGACATTCCTGGTGTTATTAAGCCAGCTCAAGCGCTTCGAACGGTTTACCTTACACCCACATGTATGATAGTATCTTTCCTCCAATAGAACCTTCACCTTCACATTACGAATGTGTGAGCAAGTCCACTTATGGTCATTCTTCGAGGTTAGCATCGGGTTAAACGAATCACTAAGTTTGTAATTTCTTAATTTTTACCTAGGCTCCTTATCAAAGCAAGCAAAAATATTAGTGCAACAAAATAAGGCTCTCATGGTCATGGGTAAATCAATTTGCAATCCACGATTTTTTTTTCTTCAAAAATTTTACTTAGAAAGCTGCAATAGTTGAAATCCAAGCGTTCTTTCTTAGGCACTGATATTGTGGCGATCGAGACGTTCTCACCCTTGAAGGGGATTGGTGGATTTTACAAGAAATTTAGCTCTCACTGCTGCTATCAGGTGTCTCTCAGCACCTTCCATTTATACGAGTAATCCCCTTTATGGGTCCATTGCCAGAGATAAGTTTCACAGACAAACTACTGCCGAGTCCAGTTGGCGAGATGTATCTTCGATAATCTGTACGCTATATTGCCCTAACGTTCAGCCTTTCTTGATAGAATATAACGTTTTTGGGAGTCCTCGTCTTTAAAAAACATCTAAGTATTTCAAAATTGATGGTAGCATAATTTGAGCTTGAATCATTACTCGTACTAAAGCAGTGATTGGGTTAATGAGCTTTCTTTTTCTACAGATCCTAATAATACATTGTAATTCCGGACGATTATTCCATAAAAAAACGCTTAACCCGTTGGGGGGTTGTGACTTGACGTGCACATCACTTAAGGGACTATAGGCATTACCAAAAGATCTTTTCAGCTACCTTTTCGACCAAGTCTGCACCCTGTTTAGTCACCAACTTTAACTCGGTACCATTTTCCTTTCTTCTATCTTCTTAGCCAACCTCTTAACTCTCATTTTATAGTTCAATGTTGAGTTGTCCTGCAGTCGGGCCTTGGCTCTGAATGGTCACTCGGCACCAGTGCTCCACCAAATGGACCAAATTCCATAAATCAACTAATTAAAGGATCTACTGAGATGTCCTTGCCCTTTCGTTACGTTGTGACTTTTGAAGAGAAAACTGAAGCAACTCTAAATGTAAACGCAGGGAAATTTCCCATAGGAGAATTTCACTTTTCCTTACGCAACTTTGAATAACTGTCCCTGGTGCAGTCACGAAAAACAGCTATTTTCGTGGTATTTCGTGGTAAATTCAAAATTTTGTAATTAAATTTCAGGTCACCTAATAGAAGCTTATGCTTTGTCAAATCATAAGAAATTACAAATGAGCAAGTTTCCTTCAAGGACAATACTTATGTGGGACGCTTTATATGTTTTTTCTCTTTGTGACGAAAAAAAAAAAAAAACCATCGGTTCGTTTTCCCGCCGCCCTGTCAAGTCAAGTGCATGGGAGAGAAAGGTGGGTCTTTCAAACACGAGTACTCATAGCGAGTGGACGTGCTTGGGAAAGTCCACATTGATGCCCTTTAGATGAAATTATAAGGTAAGCATCACAGTGTATTGAGATTTATAGACTTAAAAGGGTTGTCAGGATTGCTGTTTAAATAACAATAGCTCGATAGAGCTGTTAATATGATGAAATATAGACACGTTTGACAATATTGTGAGGGGTTGTGTGGTTGTTTTAACGCCGGCGTTCCCCTGCCAGGAACTTGCCAGCGGTCCATGAGGGGACAGAGCCGGACGGTCCTTACAGTGGGAAAGCAAACGGTTCGGTAAGTAAAGGATATAATCAAGAGGTCTTTACAATTTAATGAGGGAAACTAGAGGTCGTAAGGGGTTAGGCTAGATAAAACATGCCACAGATCGAATAACTATTTAGTGGAATTTTCTCATGACATTTGATGCCTATTAATGCTTAGTGCATATTTCTTAAAGATTCGATGTATAGCAAACCAAGGGATTCACCTGCCTAGTGTTATGAAGTTTTGTAATCAA
>NC_090746.1:80498315-80513315 GCF_036898095.1 Palaemon carinicauda
AAACTTGCAGTAGGAGGCATAACAGAGCAATATAGTTGACCTGTTGCTGGTAAAAAAAAAAAATATACTTTGTACAAAGCATCATCTAAAATAAAAAGAAATATATTAACCTGACAAGAAATTAATTCTTTCAGACAGTATACATATTACACTATTATCGAAACAAGCGCCCAGTCTTTTATCAGGAGAAATAGATTATGTATGAGACGTTCAACCTGTCTGTCTTACGTTATTTAATCCCATTAGCTCGAGCACTGCCGGTCTTCAATGATGACATATTACACGATAAATTCAGCAAATGCTTCCGCTTTCATTTCATAAATAGGGAATTATTAATGGTTTCCAGAGCTTCCAATGATTTCATATTATGCAACATTATAATCAGTCAGTGAGAGAGAGAGAGAGAGAGAGAGGAGAGAGAGAGAGAGAGAGAGAGAGAGATAAAATGCATGCGGCTTGTTAAAAAATCAGCCTGGTAGAATTTCATAGGCAAAAAAAAAAAAAAATCACTTCCCGCTCACACATTAGAATGATGATGGCCACAATGAGGATATATTGTTGTTGCGGTTTCTTATGAAGTGACTTTTCAATTGTCTCACATATAATTTAATGGGTTTTCCTGTTTATAAAGTTGTCTAAATCTTTGAAATAAAACATTAGAAGTGAGGAAATCTTGTCAGCTTCGAAAGGAAAACTTTCTTACATGATTTATCATTAACCAACACCTAGACACTAAAATAGTAGTGAACACTTACTGTGCACAATATCATAATGCCTATTCTATAATAATGTGCTCTTTCTTACTCAACTAAGTATCAAAGTCCATCATTAAAACATCAGAAACATTCCATCATTTTATCTCAAATGGATGGAAAAGTTATAAGTCAACATAAAAATAGTTTGTCACATAAATACATTAAGGATATGTTTTTAGTTTTGTTAATGGCTATAATTTCTGCGTAAATATATGCCACGATTACTATATTGCGCAAGACAAAAACTAAATCAATAGAAAACTGAAATTCGACAAGCCTTCTCAATGGCTGTAGATACAATCTCCATTATAAAGAAACATACCCTATCTATACTTATCTATACAACAGCATCAAGTCAAATAAAACCTAAACAATTAATTGAAACCCCCCCCCCCTCTCTCTCTCTCTCTCTCTCTCTCTCTCTCTCTCTCTCTCTCCATGGTTATTACCATAAACTCCCATGTAGGATGCGTGCTAACAAGAGCAACCAGTTCCTGGTTTCTTGTTTGAGCAACACATCTATTTCATCAAGATTAGTTACGCGAAAAAGAAAAAAAAAACACTGAATGAGCAGAAACATGACTATGTTGTTTCGCTACAGTATATCGTTGCTAAGAGATGATGTTGGCGTAAGTTGCGTCGCCTATAGCATTAAAGGATAATTCTCTCTCTCTCTCTCTCTCTCTCTCTCTCTCTCTCTCTCTCTCTCTCTCTTTCCTCTTTCTCTTTCTCTCTCTCTCTCTCTCTCTCTCTCTCTCTCTCTCTCTCCAAAACCCCTGTACCTTAAGTCTTGCTACACCGTGCAAGGGGTATAGCGATCACCAGACAACCTGAACGGACATCGTTCGAGCTCGGAGGGGATAATATGAGTGTTCCCAAAAAGCCAGTATGATTTTGTTAACCTGAACAGTAAACAAGTATATGGATGTTAGGCAACTACTGTTGGTGGCAGTGATAGAGCTGACGACAGCCTCCAGTGATCAATAGTCGAAATGTGTATCTTCATAGTTTTTAAACAAGAAAACTTCGATGAGGCATTCGTCACTCCACCAGGGCATACCCATCCGTAAAATAATCTCTCTCTCTCTCTCTCGTCTCTCTCTCTCTCTCTCTCTCTCTCTCTCTCTCACACCTAAATTCAATGTCCACTTACAATTCCAAGCTGAATCACTACCTTCAGTTTCGCTAATATTGTATTAGAAAACCTCATTTTTATCAATAATTTCATAGCCTCCTTTCTGCACTTTTAGGTTCATCAACTCATAAATTTTCCTTCGTTTTCCTTATTCAGTTCTTCCTAAAGAGCTATTTCCATTACCCATTTTCAGATAATGAAAATAAAATATCTCATTTACATATCATACATCCTGAAGCATAATCCTGGTTGAGTTTGATTTATCTAGATAAGCTACAAAAAAAAAAAAAATCAATTAACACGGCTTCACTGAAAATTGCATCTGAATACGATATCACCGGACCCTTGCCAATATGGGTTGCATCTTACCAAGGCGATATTAAAATTTTCCCGGTAATGGATTTTAAATGACCAGACTACTGTCTCGGGTGTCTCTCACCATGAAAATATCAGAGAGAGAGAGAGAGAGAGAGAGAGAGAGAGAGAGAGAGAGAGAGAGAGAGAGAGAATTGTATAGCTATAATATAAATATAGCGTCTTATTTACTTATTACCGAGAAAAGTGCAAGACAGACCGTGCCTGGTAACGAGAAACCAATCATTTACTTTCTGATACGACAATGAAACCTGATCTCTCTCTCTCTCTCTCTCTCTCTCTCTCTCTCTCTCTCTCTCTCTCTCTCTCATCTGAACCATCGAATAAATGAACATAAAACTTATATTAAGTAAAAAAAAAAAAAAATTACTACTGATGAAACTTGCACTGCACAGTAATTCCAATCGTGTGTGATAAGGGATAAGGCTAGTTATGACATATACAGTACACCACATGAAGCGCCGTCAAGATTTAATAGAATAAGGGAAAATGGAATCTGGAAGTCTATCCTTTTTCTTAAACTTTCGAGCACCAATTCAACAAAAAGTTTGAAAGATTCACAAAAATAAACGACGTAGTTATTCGGACAAATATCTACACCAACTGAAGGATGAATACCAAAGCAATATCTCCAACATAAAACAAAAGTTTGTAGGTTGCTATGGGCTGGGTTTCATGTATTTCTTAGACCAATAGACACATTTTGTAACATTATTTGTTATCTCTTTACGGTAGTTGCACAGACAGTAATTCAATAAAAGGTGGAGAAATGGTCTTTCGTGGCAACTCTTCTGTGGCGGAAAAAACAGATTTCTGATGAAAGACATTCGTTTCGACATTTAGCAAAATAGAAAATATAAATGGAGGAGACAAGAAAAGTGAAATGTAGAATAAAGAAGGAAATAAAATATGATGGAAAAATAACACAGAGACCAACACATATATTCTTTAGATATAAAAGATGGGAAATAATGAGGCACAGATGCTCCGCTCTTCAAGGATGGGTCATACGATCAGGATGAAAAAGAATGAGTTAATACGAAAAAAGACCAAGGGAGTTTTATAGCAGGTCCAAAAGCATAATGATGAACATATAGCCTAACACCGGGATGTTAGCATATGTCACCCCTTCGTCGAAAGGTAAGATTTAGAAATAGTCAATAGTAGGCGTATATTATCACTCGCTTTTCATTCCGGCTATTCTTTTATGCATGGACAGTTACCTCCAGCAGAGAGCTTTTGTTTTCGGATTGATGGGTGTATGGAATTTGGGTTATAAGGCCCAGCGCTAAGTTGCAATTGGGAGAAACCGAGCAGTTTAACTATGAAGCTGAAAGTTAACAAGATGGATGGAAGGGAGCGGGGAAAGAGATAAATTGTAAGGTTAAAACGTCAGAGCAGCTAAGGGCCGAAGGGGAACAGAAACCCCTTTATTAAGCTAAAAGGTAAAGGTGTCTAGTTTCAATTCCAGTTTCATCAGAATAGATTCTCACCAGCATGTCAGCCGGGAAATCCCAACTCCCAAACTGTAGTGCCCAACTACAGCAGTGGCCTCCCAAGTAAACAGCTTAAACTCACGGTCCCGGCTGGGATCGATCTGCTGTCATGCGAATGCTAGGCGAACACGTTATCACTGTACTAGCCAGGAGGCTAGCAATATCTACTATTATCCGTATGAGGCGCAATGACACTGACTCCCAATGGGAATTCTCTGTTTGATTTGGAATATTTGTTTGTTTTTTCGTTTTATATTTGTATGTTTGCAAGATCGTGCAAAAGTTACGTCTGAGACTTATCAAATATTTACCAAAGGCAAAACTCGTGGGTGGCAGCAAGCGATTATATATAGAAAAGAGAAGAATGAAACGTTTACAAAGAAGGCTCCTTCGTTGGAAGGATTGCTCAGCTTTATTTCAAATATTCAAGGCTGAAGAAACAGAAACCATCACCCACAAATAGAATCTGGTTAACAAACTTCTTAATTACTTTTGCAAAGATTGTTTGGCTGCATGACAGGTAACTTTTACCATGTAACTTTTCGTTTGGATCTTGACACCTGACGATTTCTGGTTCACATGATAGCGTGCACCTAAAGGTTTGTTTCACTCTGATAGATGTATACTTCTTTTTTTTCTTATGTAGGATATAATCTCTTTAATATGCCCATTAAGGTATGCACTGTTGAATAATTGCGAAAAAAAAATGTTTTATCACTTATTAGTCTCGTTACCATACATTCATAGCTATTCATAAAAAAAATACATTTAGGAATACTGCACATACAATTATAATGACAAATGAGCATTCAAACTCATAGTGGCCCCATAAATGCGAAAAACTCTCAAAACATGTCATTTCAATTGTAATTTTTGCGACTGTCCGGGATAATTTGATGTTGCTAATCGCTGGCCGGTTATGCATAAGCAAATTACATTTGCCCAAATCTCATAACGGAAATGAATGCAAAATCTATAAACACGGGAGCTCCGATTCAATCCTCCGCTGCCAGCTAGTTTCATTAGGTTGCTGCATCACAGCAGCAGCAACATTACCAACAACGATATCAAGAACATTTATGGAAAAAAAAAAAAAAAAAAAAAAAAACTCATCGATGCCAAACAGCCGCCATGCCAGTAGGGCAAATAACACTAAATAACGACATGAATTGCAGTGGCTACAGTAATGAGATGTGGTGCAATAGCAACACTAGTTCCTCACTCCACTTCTAATCATGTATGCAAATGTCGTTGCCATCGTCCTAGTACAGTAGTAGTAGTAGTAGTAGTAGTAGTAGTAGTAGTAGTAGTACCTCCCATAACCGAAGAAGAGGCACGATAATTTGGACTTTGCCAGTAGAGCAATACAAACATATTCTCTCAACCATAATAAATCTACAAAAGGATATTTATTTTGAGAAGAATAAAACTGCAAAGTAATGAACGTTACGATAACTTAATAGAAGCCATCAATAAATATTTGATGAAAAAAAAGATTACTGAAATAACTATCTGGTATTTATTATATGCAAAGCGATCCAGATAAAATAAAACAACCCAAAATGTAAACAATCTAATGGTGAACGTAAATACTAAAATATTAAAAAATATTAATACAAGGAGGGTTTAGCTCTGATATTTATTTTGATGATAAACATTAAATAATTCTACTACATTTCTAATCAAATCAAATATGGACATTTGCTGCCAACAGCCAAAAAAATTCATTGATTACGGAAAAGTCTTCGGTAAAATTATTTTCATCAGATTAGTCGTCAGTAACAGATAATTGGACTGAAAAGTTTAACTAGTTGACTTTATTAGTATGAATTCGAATCTGTTGGGAAAAAAATAATTAAAAACAGTTCTAATTATGAAAATCAAGAGATTCTGAATTAGCAATTTTCGAATGACGTTGGCAGTTCTTGGAAATAATAATAATAATAATAATAATAATAATAATAATAATAATAATAATAATAATAATAATAATAATAATAATAATAACTATTATTATTATCATTATTATCATTATCATTATTATTATTATCATCCAGTACTAGTAGTGGTAGTTGGTAGTGAAGTTTTGGGACACGCAGTTACATGGAGAAAGCCATGGATATCAAATGATCCTTGAGATACAATATAACGGAGACAGAGACAGAAATTTATTGTTAAAAGTTTTCGAGGAAAGAATGAAAATTACAAGGTAGAGTATGCTAAGTTTTCCAGTATAGATAGTGAAGTCAAAAGAAAAGTCAGGAATGACTGGAGAGAGTATTTAGACAGGAGTGGCTATGGTGTATGAATTGATCACAGAATTATTAATGAAATCTTTACTGGGGAAAAAAGAACAAGCATATACCCATTAAAGAAGAGACATTGGCCTGTTATAACAACATAAGATGAAGGAAGGCAACGTTGGATGGAACACTTTAGCGAGGTCATGAATAGGAGATATGAAGGGAATAATTTGATTGATATACCTGAAGCTGAGGAAGACCTTGCTGTGCCCACGAATGAATTCAGTGTGTTTGAAGTCGAAGCTATCATTAAAAAACTAGAGATGGAAATAACCTGGATACGATGGAATAACTGTCAAGATGATACTGGCCGAACATGAAGTGACTCCCGGAACACTTACAAGTTTATTTTGTATAATGTGGCATGAAGAAGCAAAACCTGATGAATGGGAGCTAGGCATGTTGGTGGGAAAAAAAAAGAAAAAAAAAAAGAGGGAAGCCTAACCGATTGCACTAATTACAGAGGCAGCACACTTACGTCAGTTGTCATGAAAATATATAGTATGTTCATTCTAAGGAGACTGGAGAGAAAGATGATGAAAAGCTGAGAGATGTACATGCAGGATTTAGAAAGGTAGAAGCTTTATACTGACCAAATTTTCCTTTTAAGACATGTGGTACACCAATATGTAGAATATAGGTGTCCATTTTTATGGCATTTGTGGGCTATGAAAAAGCCTTTGACAATGTGCAACGGCCAATTTTGTGGAGAGTCCTGCGTTATTGGGGAGTTCCTCTTAAATATGCAAATTTAATTGAATCTGTTCATGAGCATAGCAAGTGCAAACTTAATGTTAATGGAATCCTTTCAGATGAATTACCTGTGAACAGTGGAGTACTCCAAGGGAATGTGTTGTCACCTATGTTGTTTATCCTCCTCATTCAGTTGGGGATGGTGAAGAAGGATTGGACTGGACTGGTAACAGGAAATTAGCTGACCTAGAGTATGCTGATGACACTGTCATCAGCAGAACACCACAGGACTTGCAAAGCTTGCTTACCAGAATGCAAGAAATACCATATGAGGTTGGGCTCAAAATAAATAGAAGAAAGACAGAGATGATGAGAACAGAATATGCAATAGAAGATGAAATATCATTTGAAGGAACAAAGGATTAATGAGGTGGAATCATTTAAATACTTAGGAACTATGATCTCTAATACAGGTTCTTTAGAATTGGAGTTTAATGAAAGATTGAAAAAGCAAATCAGACAATGCCTAGGTTAGGTAAAATTTGGAAATCAAACCGCCTGACATTACGTATAAAAAATTAGGTTATATATCAGTTTAGTGAGATCGGTGTTACTGTATGGACATGCTTCGTGGTATGACAATGAACCAATATCCAACATAGTTTGTAGATTTAAGAACAAAGCCCTCAAAAGAATATTGGGAGCTAAATAGCAGGACTGGATTAGAAACGAAACTATTTAAAAGTTCAAGATAGAGACGACTGGTGAAATCCAACCGAGGCCCTTGGCGTCATTAGGCGTAAGTAGTAGTAGTAGTAGTAGTAGTAGTAGTAGTAGTAGTAGTAGTAGTAGTAGTAGTAATGTGTAACATCATTTCACATGCAAGATCCTCATGAAGATCTTACTTTTCAAGGTAAAATTAAATCACTATGATAAGACCGTATCATATTCGGATGAAAAATAAGTATTTTTTTTTAAACTACCTAATTATATTCTCCTAATGATTATGACGTATCATATTCGGATGAAAAATAAGTATTTTTTTTTTAAAACTACATAATTATATTCTCCTAATGATTATGATATTCCTTATGAGTAATTTCTGTGTATATAATTAACTCATTTACGTCTTTTATAACCACTTCCGTTGCTTCTCAGTAATTGCAACGGAATGTCTTTTTCAAACTCATCACAGAGAGAGAGAGAGAGAGAGAGAGAGAGAGAGAGAGAGAGAGAGAGAGAGAGAGAGAGAGATCGTTAATTGTATGACATTTTACCGAAAACCAAATTCCAGTTTCATTCACCTCCTTAATTAAACAATTTTAGCCAAGTGACGGTTTCCATAAAAGTTGCTTTGAAATTGACATTTTTATCGAGGTTTATATTGTTTTACCGCGGAGGCTTTTGAGATTGGCTCTCCTAACCGAGAATAAAACTGTCGCCTGGAGAGCGTTAATGGTCAGTTGGATAGTTCTCATGTGCGGCAAATGTCATACGTGAAAACAAAGAAGTGGTTATGATGTAAAAAACATTTCCATGTACATGAATTCATGCACATATTTACATTTATTTGTCCATATCAAAATACACCCACGCCCATTTGATAGAATAATTACACGGTTGCATGATAGGTCTATTACAGAATGCAATAAAAATTGTTTTTATCAAGCAATGTTTTTAGACTAGAGATGCAGAAATTATTGCAACAACTGTGATATAAATAACTATAAATACTTTTAAACCAATACACTGTTTCTTCTAATTTCTGCCATGAAAGCGAATGTTACTGCAACGATACTTCTGTACATCATAAAACATGAACAAACTCCGTGTGCAAAGAACATCCATCCATACCTTTAAATATTTACTCTTGATGCTCAGGAGTTACATATCAACACCTGGCACCCACCAGTATATCAATTAACACTTCCGGGATATACGGACTCTTCCATAAAAACAATTTCTCTGCTGCATATGGGAGGCCTTTATTTCTCCCTATTCCTTCCTTCCGAAACTTTAATATTGTACATTCATGAAAAAGTTATCGTCCTTCAACTACTGCGAAAGCCGTTACACCTCAAGACACTGATCAATCTTTTCGATTGTATCACAAGATAAATACTGAAATGCAGTATGCACTTAGGTTCTGACTTCTTTAAGGGACCCCTGGTGCCTCGGATGGTACCTACCTTGTCTTATTTGAAAAACCTAAGACTCTATCCTGATATGAGATAGAATTCTATTTCCCTTGAAGTCAACATTGTGTTCATTTTCATCATATACTGACTACTTTTGGGGTATTCGAATTTGATTATATGAACTGCGGGGAGCGATCCAAAAGAGCTAGGTCCAAAAGAGCTAGGCCCAAAAGAGCTAGTACAATTGAGCTAGTGCGACAAAATAGCTAGTTCCATAATAGCTAGTACCAAAATCGCTATTGTGACAAAATAGCTAGTAGTACATTTGAGCTGGTTCAAAAAGAGCTGTTAACCGAAATAGCTTGTTTCGAGAAAATGCAGTTTTGCTAAAACAGTGTGTGTGTGTATGTATGTGTGTGTGTTTACGTTGATTACTGAGGTAGAAAGTTAAAAAAATATATTTTTTTCTGTCTCATCATATTTATTTACAGCAGAAGATTTTAATCAATATTTATATAAAACTTTATTACATATAACTATCACATATCAATAATTGTTTCAATTAACACACTTCATTATAGAAATAAATAAAACTTTAACCTTTAATATGTTATGTCATAGCTTATTCCTCGTAAAAAATCTTTAGTAGATATAACATTATTTGTGTGCTTGCTAATCAAGTTTTTCAGTCTATCGTTATTTTTTTTAGTCTTTCTTTTGACAGGTAACTGCTTCCTACTGATATACGCAATTAGATTGCTTCTCTGAAGTGCTGCTTCTTTTTTAATTCCTTGAAAAAAGCGCCATACGGTAGCACGATGCCATCCCTCTAACTTGTTATTTGTCCTTGTTCTGTCGTTTTGTGTCCTTTCCCGGACGTTCCACAATTCGATGGGAAATAAGGCTATTCTTCTCCCTCTTTTCTGTCGTCTACCAGTGTATGTGTCTTCGAAATAGTCATATAATATTTGCATTTCTTCATCCAATTGTAGATGTTCGAGATCTTCATTTAGCTCTTCGAAAGCATCTGTCACTTCATCTGGATTTAGAAACGCCAAAGCAGCCAGCATCTTGCAATACAGACGGCAGTTGGCATCAGATATATAGCTATTTGATAATCCCGTAATTTGTATCTTTCTCCATATTGACTGTGATAGATGAAAGAAACATCCATTTATGTTTGCATCAGGATACACTGTCATGAAAGCATTGATAGCAGAATTTTCAAAATATAAGGTTACGTTTTCAGGAAAATCTGAAATACTCGTTCATACGTTGACTGAGCATTATCAGGCATCATAACATAAACACAGAGAAAAAGAAAGTTTTCTCTAACAACATGGATCGTATATAATTGATAAAATATTCTAGGAACGACTTTGAAAGTGCCATCACACTTCCATATTTTTTAATTAGCAAGTTGATCGAGCATATGCTGGCTTGCAAATATGATTATTCGTTTTGAATCGCTTGTTACATCACTCAGTAAGAAGGGTTCTGTATTCCCGTTTATAGTAAAAGTCTTAAATTCTTCTGGAATTATCAATTCGTTAATTGATAAAGGTTCAGGAAAATGGCCTTCACGTGATCCCTGAAAAAATTTTTCCATGATGAACGGTGGAATACTACTAACTTTTCTCTCCATAGATAAAAAAAAAAGATTAAAAGAAAAAATGGAGTAGAAATAACACTCCACTTTCTTGAAACTAGTTATTTTGGTTAACAGCTCTTTTTGTATCAGCTCAAATGTATAACTAGCTATTTTGTCACATTAGCGATTTTGGTACTAGCTATTATGGAACTAGCCATTTTGTCGTACTAGCTCAATTGTACTAGCTCTTTTGGGCCTAGCTCTTTTGGACCTAGCTATAATGTCGCATACTCGAATTGCGTCACCTGGGGGGTTTGGGAAACTGGTTAAAACTCTCTTGTATATATGACAGTTGTATCACCAGGTAAATCCTGAAATGCAGCCAGCACTTAGATTCTGACTTCTTTTAGGGCTTCTGGTGATTTTTGTTAGCTACCTTGCCTTACATTTGAAGAGACAAGAGTTTAATCCAAATGTTAGATAAAATTTATTTCTACGGAACAGGATATTGTGTTGACTTTCGTCATACACTGACTCATTATGGGTAATTTGAATTAAATGCAATCCACTGGGTCACCTGCTTGGTAGGTTAGACTAAACACACTGGTATGTGAGGAAATTGCCTCACATGCTAAATTCTGAGATGTGGTTAGCAACTAGGTTCCAAGATCTTTTAGGACCTATCGTGAGAGGGAGGGTACTTAACTTGGCTTACATATGAGACTAGTATTGTTCGATCCTGATGTGAGGTAAAAATTTAATCGTATTGAAAACAATATTGCGTCGATTTTCCTTACATATTGAATCAGTAGGGATAAATCAAATTAAATGTTATTAACTGTTACCTGGTGTGCAACGAAATTAGATAAACGTCACTGGTATATAAGTCAGTCGTCTCATGAGATAAATAATAGAATGCAGTTAGTACTTAATTGTAGATTTCTTTTAGGGCTTCTGTAGACATTAGTAGTTATCTTGCCTTTTGTTGAAAGGTAAAATTGTTCGATCCCAATGTTAGAATTTTAATTCTATCTAACACGGTATTGTGTTCATTTTACTCATATACAGACTCATTGGGGCTAATTTGAACTGAATGCTATGAATTGCTGGTATGTATGAGAGTTGTCTCACTAGATAGATCCCGAAATCCCGTTAGCAATCAAGTTCCGACTTCTTTTAAGGCCTCTGCTGCTACGATTAATAACTACATGAACTTTCACTCAAAGAAAATATGGTTCGACCCCAACGGGATGCAGAAATCTATTCTTACTGAATACAATATTGAATGGATTTCCATTATGTGTTTATTCTTTATGGGTAATTCAAATTAAATACTATCAGTTGATGGGTCGGGAAGTGGGTAAACTACTCGATATGTAAGACATTTCACCAAGTAACTTATGCAATTCAGTTTAAATGTTTAAAGGCCACTCATGAATGGCAGAGACAATGGACAATCACAGTGCCCTATCAAGCAGGAAAACACCCAAGAGACTAACCATACATACATATGATAAGCACACAATGGCTGTTGATGAGACAACAGATAGGCCTATAGGTTCCCCTAAACTCCCCATCCTTATCTCACACGGATGGTGAGGTAGCAGCGACCAAATGAACTAAAGAGTTTAAGCGGGACTCGAACCCTAGTCTGGCGAAAACCAGGGAAGGACGTTACCAACAGGAGACCAGCACTTATATCCCGACGTACTTTACTTTTTATTTGTAAATAATAGGGTTCAAATACCAATGTGAGGTATATACTGTGTGTGTGTATATATATATATATATATATATATATATATATATATATATATATATATATATATATATATGTGTGTGTATGTATATATATATGTGTGTGTGTGTGTGTGTGTGTGTAGAATATACATAAACACACACAAGCATGCGCCCACACACACATACACAATTGCCTGTACAATATGTGTGTGGAAGTAATTTACCAATGAACCGGTTACCAAAGTATCAGTAGCTTCCAACGGAAACAAAACGATCACAGCTATACCACATCAATCCTTCTTCTGCTGAATTTCGGTGTTTGTAGGTTTTTGATACATATCTTATCTGTTTGGAACAATGACAGTATGTCAAAAGGTTTTGTTTATCTATCTATCTGAAAGTTCATAAAATACATGGCCAAACACCCATTAAAGCTGAGATATGAGAAGTGGAACCGGAAAGGGGGAGAATCGTATTCGGGTAGCCCCTCTCTATTGCAACAGCTAAATTAACACGTATCAGCTCGAATCAGCTATATTTATGGATTCCTCTATTATCCGTGATAGATGATTGAAAATGGAAGGCTCAAAATGTGAATATTTTCACTATTTCGATTGTCGCTGTTAACCTCGTCATCGATTCTGCTCGAAAAATACTTCTCTGGTATTATTCTAAATTTTTGGCGGAGTCTTTCGCTTTCATTTTACGATTTCATCCCCAATATCCGTAAAATTAATGGGTGATGGGACTTATCAAACCCACAATTATTCCTGAGACTCAAATATGCTGACAGTCAGCAAGTATGAAAACTTGGAATCAAGCCAACGAATAGGAGAAAATATAACATGCCACCAGTGGTCTGATAGATGAGGAACAATTCATTTCTGCCCAAGCCAATTTTTCCTGAAATTGATTAAGTTTTGAATCTATAGTTCACATGACATAGATGGATTGACTCTCACACTGACTTGGCAGGCTTACAAACATCAGATTTGGGTGATTTGTTGAGAGAGAGAGAGAGAGAGAGAGAGAGAGAGAGAGAGAGAGATAAGGGTAATAATTCAAGTCAATTTTAATAAAAGAACAATGTTTTCTTTTTATAACGGTCAAAATTTAATAGTTTAATAAAAGCTCGGAAATATAATATTCAAATTCATTTTCATACAGTGGTTACTGTAAAAATAAATTCAGAGAACTTTCATCATCATCACCTAAAACAAGAAGATACCAGAGGAAGATAATCCCAAAATTGCAGAAACGAAATCGAGGATATACAGCATAGAAGCAAGAATATTTTGAAAATACAGAGAATATTGATCCAGCGATGAAAACCAAATATTTTACCAAAGACAATAATGGCTCACAATTTATAGTATTTTTTAAGAATTGTGTGGACTACGGTACATTTGCAAGTCAAAAAAAATTAAACAGTTCTATGGGCCTATTATATCCAAAATCAGAACAATTGTAAGTTAGAAATTGATTAAAGAAACAGAAGTACAAATAAGCCAATCCTTAGAAAATGTGCATTAACATTTAAACTACTCCGTTATGCCGAAAAGTCTATTCTTGACCTCGTTCAATTATACTTCGAAATTAAGAAAGGGGACTGTCTGATGAACAAAATGAAAACAGTAGGGCCTCCAACGTGGAACATATTTAATGTGATCAGCAAATTCAAAGGCCCTTTGTTTTTCGTAAAATCCTGCTCATTAAAATACACAGCCTTCTAAAAAATACATTTCTTCCTTAATATACTTATTAGGAAAATGCAAAAAGGCTCAAAATGCCTTCAAAAAGTATAAAACAATAATTGGATTGGCCATTTAATTCTTGGTAACCAGTTTAATTCATAAGAATATAGCAATTTAGATGACAAATCAACTGAAACTGCTACTAGCACAACTACCACCACCACCACCACCACCGATAACAAATCATATCCATACATCCTTACTGTCACATAAATCTCTTGAGCAGAATCTTTTCTATACATTTAGGAAGAAGAAAAAAAGTCTCCAGCATCTGAAAGAACTTTGAGAAGAAGGAACGTGATATAATCCGTCTCAGGAGCCCGAGTAAGCGAAGTGCACCGGCGAGGCGGAACGCCTGAAGGGATAAACGTACTGGCGATGGATACAGAGAAATGCGTCGGGAAATGGAAGGTAAAATATAGCACACAGAAGGGGCACAGTCCTGCCAAGAGATGGGATTGGAGGTCGTTGGGAAATGGGCGAGTGCCAAATACCTTCTGTGCGTGAGTGGCATCCCAAGTCCTCATTTTGGACGAGTTGTGGCCTCGGGGGGAATGCACAGAGGCAGCATACTCTGTGTTAGGGAATGGCCGGGTGATAGCACCTTCCCACTGACAAGAATGGATAATGACGTTGCTCCAATAGAACATTGAGGTAACGGATATGAAACCACGTAATCACATCGTTACTTGCACAAAATGGTTGGATACGAATACTTGAATGGAACTGCTGGTGCAGGTGATAATTTTTAATACTCTTTAATTGACTCTTTAACTAATTTTTGAAACCTCATTCATTCATTCATTTTCACTGTTTATGCTCTTCTCAGTTACTTCTATTCATTTGTCTTAATTGTAATTTCAATATCTTCAAACTTTCCTCCACAGCTTGCCTCTACCTTTACTTTTGCTTCAACCCAATAATAACCTAAAATAAACCAAACACTCCTCTTTTCACCATTACCTCCAGCATCGTACTCTTCCATCTACTCTGTACTAATGATTGAATATACCACAGACA
>NC_090746.1:80518315-80525815 GCF_036898095.1 Palaemon carinicauda
CTTACTTTGATTAAATTAAGTCAAGCACTGTGAAATGTGGACGTGGGCGTGTGACGTCACAGTTTAAAGAGGCTATCCCACCTCGCCCCAAAAACGGTTCGGGCTAAATTTAGAGATCAAATATAAGATTAAAAGGAAATGATACAAGTTAGCCGATGTTTTCTTGCTGGTTCGTTTCTCGTTATCCTTTATTGTGGAAAACGATTACAAAAGACAGGAGGCCGTAAAAACAACCAAGTTTAGTTTTCTCAACAAAAGAAAGATTAAATGTTTCAATACAATTTTATCTATTTTCTATACATCTCCATCAAACGAGACAAGTCATTATAAAGGATGATAGGAAAAACAGGGTATAAAAGAGGAGCAACAACAAAACACGTAGAAGAAGAAATAGTCATTAATAAATGAATAAAAAAGATGCAAGCTGTGCAAATAACTTCAATAATGTCGAAATATATATATATATATATATATATATATATATATATATATATATATATATATATATATATATATATATACAGAGAGAGAGAGAGAGAGAGAGAGAGAGAGAGAGAGAGAGAGAGAGAGAGAGAGAATTCGAGGGCAAGAATGAAAAGAAATGAAAACTGAAATTTCCTCACTACATATTATATTATATTATATATATATATATATATATATATATATATATATATATATATATATATACATATATATATATATATATATATACATATATATATATATATATATATATATATATATATATATATATATATATATATATATATATATGGAGCAATAGAGATTATCTGTTACTATACCAAAAGCGTGTAGTTGTACTTCCATCAAAATTGAAAAGTGCTCAGTACATTTTCACCTCCACCGTTCCCCGCCCCAGGAGAAAATGCCGCCTCGTAGAATCGTAGGTGGCATGAGGAACGTTATTAGTCTAAGGATTCATATTTTGATGTTATTCAACAATAAACAATTTATTGTATGCATAGGAAACAGTTATATGAAGCAGAAGCCATGAAATGGCCGGGATTAATGCGCTTGTAAGGCTCTATAGTTATGACTTAGAAAATTAATCACCTTCACCTGAGTATTAATGGTTTAATTCGTTAACTATCAAATCACCAACCGAATATGAATGGTACTTCGATTCGATACATTAAGCTGTGATAGAACGTGCTCATATTAACTGGGAGATTTGATCCCGGAAAAAGACACATGCAATAGGCTAATCCAGAGGCTAGTGATAATAAGTAGTACTGATTGACATGGTGATAAATGACGATTTCTAATTTTCCTGGTTATTCTCCCCTAATCTATTAATTATACATACATATACCAAGGCACTTCCCCCAATTTTGGGGGGTAGCCGACATCAACAAATGAAACAAAACAAAAAAGGGGACCTCTACTCTCTACGTTCCTATTAATTATACTAAAATATTAATCATTTCCGAAGGACATTATGCTGAGAAAATCATAACTTGCTTCTCAAATATCACAATAATGAAGTTAAATATAATGCTGATAATGCTAAACAATGAATGAAATTTATCCTTCATAATTTGCGGTTTCTAAAATTTAAACCTGTGAGCATAGCTTCCAAGAATTAGGAGCAATCCTATACTCAATAGTTCACATTAAGGGAAAATTTTAAAGCTACAGAACTCGCCAGAAACTAAACTTTCGAATTTGAAGGAATCTAACTATAAATATAGGTCATAAGTTTAATCAAGAAACATTAATGCTATTTCATGAAAATAATATGGATTATATTTTACCAACTGACATAAAAACTAAAATGAGGATAAAAATCTACAAAAAGTAGGTACCTACATTAATAGATAAAACCATATAGCAACCTAAGCAAAATTAGGATTCACTGACTTCAAACTAATATAAAATTCTTTAAAAAAAAACTGTAAAGTAACTACATCTAAATCAACATTATCTAAACTTTCCATACAATATGCATGGTCCAAACTCTGAAGGATCTTTAATATTATATTCTATATACCTAAAAAAAGATGCAAACAAATAAGGAGTAAAACATTATCATCAAATTGATCTCTCTCTCTCTCTCTCTCTCTCTCTCTCTCTCTCTCTCTCTCCAACACTTTCGTAATGTTACCCCCACATGCCATTATCTAAATTAGCATCTAAGGGAACGCTGCTGCCTGAAGAGAGGAGAGAGAAAAATACTATGTTGTCAATATAGACGTATTTTTTCTATTTGTGATATTCATAACAACAGGTAATATTACAAATTATTTTCCACAAGGTCTTACTCAATAGGTCTCGATAATCAATTGCATACAGAAGTCAGTGTACTGTACAGTACATGATTGAATACAGGTACACGAGGTGTCGGTACTGCTCAGAGCTACGACCCAGGAAAGGATATTAAAATTACAACCTCATCCCGAAATACTTGCCAACTCTCTCTCTCTCTCTCTCTCTCTCCTCTCTCTCTCTCCTCTCTCTCTCTCTCTCTCCTCTCTCTCTCTCTCTCTCTCATAATGGTAGGATTTTATTCAGTCTATGAAATTATTTGGTTCAGTAGCCTCATCAAGCGATTAAATGATGCCTTTTCAACATTCCATTTGATTTTCCTACACTAATATTCTATTTGCGGTACTTTCCAGAAAACGAAACCATTACAAATTCTTTAGACTCCTTTGCTAACCATTATACTATCGCTGGTTTATGTTCTTAAGAACTTAATTCTACAGCGCATTCAAGTAAAAATGTACGAGCATTATTTCCTAAGCTGATTTTGAATAGATATTTTAAACCAGAGGTTGGTACTATCAAATAGTCCTGTAGTTCCTAAAATCAACAAAAGAAAATATAAAATAACCATTTTAGAAATTCAGTGATATAATAGAGCATTAAACATAATGACGATAAAGTTGAATACGCCGTAAAGCAAAGCAAATTTACAGCATCCACGAACAGATCAGGATATTTATTCACATAAGGTATCAAGGCTATTAATCATTAGTCTAATCATATATATGAGTATTTAGGAAAGCCTCTTTGTTGGCATAATGAATATCAATATGAATTTACCTTTCGATGACTTAGGAGCTATTGACTTTTCGGATCAAATACTCTCATAAATCTTACTCTTAAATGTGGGTTTCTTCCCGAATCCTCAATTTATTTCTGTAAACACACACACACACACACACACACACAAAAACACACACATACACACACAAACGCTAAATATATATATATATATATATATATATATATATATATATATATATATATATATATATATATATATATATATATATACTTACGTATATATAAGGGTAAATACATATACAATTATATATATATATATATATATATATATATATATATATATATATATACTAACGTATATATAAGGGTAAATACATATACAACTATATATATATATATATATATATATATATATATATATATATATATATATATATATATATACATACGTATATATAAGGGTAAATACATACACAATTATTTATATATATATATATATGATAAATTTTGCACATTTATATATATATATATATATATATATATATATATATATATATATATATATATATATATGCGTGAGTGTACGTACATACAGTGTATACTGGAGGTATTGGGGTCATGTGACCAACTAGCGAACTTCGGGAGCACTTAGCCTCACTGAAGATACAAATAAAAGAAATATGTATCATCAATTTCAATAGCATCGTCTGTAGCAGTATCAACTGTAGTATCTCTAAGTATCGTCTTCCCACACGGGTCTCCCTTGATACTTAACCTCCTTGTCAGCTCAATAGGAACTAAGAATAATTTCTGAAGCCATGCAGTTTAATAGGATAAGATTCTGCTCTCCCCTACCATAGTTGAGTACTTCTACCATGTCTTCGTTCCTTGAATGAATTTGCACTTGTTTTTTCTGTATGTTGTATTGATAAAATATTTTGTAAATATATCTCTTTGTTAACATAGAATTTTAATTTCCTCATGATGAAAAGATGATATAATCAGAATTTTTAAAGCTAAGGCTATGACGGTCCTTACTGCTCTACACGGCAGGTGTGTCTGCTGTACAAGTGGCTTCATGGATTTGTATAGGGAATTGACCAGTGCCATCTCCTTGCCTGAAGCTAAGATTAAGAAAAGGTAATTGCTCAATAGATATTTTTCCCTCGTCCTCTGATCTGACAGCGTCCACATTCATTCACTGATATTACACTTCGAGATATTCTGAAGAAGGTAATTGTTAATCAATTGAAGAAATTCTCGGATGCTCTATTAATAAGAAATGTGAATTATACCACTCCGGATACTTAACGTTTTATTTCCCACCTCCTCTATTATTGATTATTGTTAAATTTTCCTGTCCATATTTAATTCTAATGAATGATTAAGGAGACAGTAGCACGGGCCTAATAAACATATGAATAATTAATTAGGAGAGTGTGAAAATTAATAACTAAAACCATAGGAATCTCTGAAATTGAAAATTTCAAGATGAATTTCTGAACGTACGACCGATTTTTCACAAGTCTTAAAAAAAATTTAATGAGCGATTTTATAAGCTTCCCCCTCTTTAACGAAGCTTACGGTTCCAATCTTGCAACGGTATGGACATAAGTGAGACCACAGGTTGTCATAGGAGCAGAGCCGCTCAAAAGGGAGTCGAACCCGAGATAAACGTATTTTACAAATCTACATCTTCTGCGCAGATGAGATAATCCCACAACTTATCCTTACTTTAGACAATACATAAAGAACCCTAAAGAACCAACGTCAGGTATTCATTCTTCCCATAGAATATGGTCTGATGAATAATACAATAATCACAATAATTCAACATGTATGTTAGAGTTACGAGTAAAAATGTATAAAAAATAACCTTTGTTTACAGGTTTTAGCTTCATGTATAAATTATACTCAGTTTTAGGTAATAGAAGTTCTGATCTGGATCTAAAGTTTCTCAAACTCGACGGCTATGCGGTAAGGGGTTATATCTCAGAGCAACATGTGTTAAGAAGTATTGGTGGATATTAAAATCCACCCCACTCCCCCCCCCCCCCAAAAAAAAAAAGATAAAAAAATAAAAAGACTATATACTTAGTTTAGATCAAAGTTTAATTGAATACAGAGCTAAAGTGTAGTCACATACTGACTTAAGTTATGCACAATATTGATTGAACTGTCTTATGATTTCAGACCTTCGCACTACAGGCCTATCGATCTATATACTTGAAATAGCTTGTACAAATTGCACCTTTCACCATCTTACTTGTTTCAACTTAAAGCAGCAATGCCACTGAAACCACAGTACGACAGAGTAAGTCACTACCTTCTAGGAATTGATCCATGTGTTAGCCATTTAATTTTCAACAAAGTTTTAAGATGGGGGCCCTGGCCCGCGAATGATAAAAAAAAAGAAGTATCAATTTAAATAGAATGAAAATGTGGAACTTGGACAAGTTAAGAGAAAAATTATGGAAAAGGAAGATAAATATTTTACTGATCAAGCTCTACGCAATAATAACAACAGAGAAAAGTATTAATGTTGTGGAAACCTTCACTTACCGAGACAAACGGTATATATGAAAATGACCGAGAACGAATAACTTGAAGAATAATAACGATCTGCCTATTTCAGTATAAAGGCTAATATGAGTATTATTTAGGCAATAATGAAAGATCGTTAATCTTTTGTCAGACAGAGTAACTTATTGTACATTACTGTACATGTAAGGTCTTATAAACCGTTCAGCAGACAAGCAGCCCCTACAGGATAAATTTTTCATCATATTAACTAGTCTTATGAGCCCAACCTGTGCGATATTTGTTATGTTTTCAGACAACAGGGCCACAATTCAAGTCTCGACTCAGAATATTAGAGCAATCAGTGTCTGATAAACAGTTGTAGAAACAACATCCGTTGTGAACTGCTCCTGCTCTCTGGACGCATACGCCGATATTATAATATTGCAGATCTATGAAAATTTATCATGATATGTCTAAATGGTTGCGTTTCATGGTGATATGATTGGAATTAGTGTGTTGTTAGAAGAAATGAATGAAATTAGGTAGACCACTTGATCAATATCTTGAACGGGATTTGTGCTCGGGTTATAGGAAAACATGCCACTCCTAAGGACCTTTAATGGAACATTAAAGGACATTGGCCAGTCCCAGAAAGGCTTAGCATCTACGCTTAAGTGAAACCAAGCTATGCTAGGAAGGTTTATACTGTACTGCAGTCTACTGAGAAACACCTGGTTTCCATTTTAGTCCAGGTGGTACCTATTCATGTAAAATTGTTGATAGATATAATGGAAACATCTGTTAATTGTTGTTATGTAAGCATAGCCTACTGATATACAGTGTGTTGGTGCCTTTTCCTTGTGAAAGTAAAATTGATATGACCGAAATGACAAATATTTTCCATACTGTAATTTTAGCTTAGCATAGCATTATGTAATTACTTTTAGTTGCCTTTTCAGAGATTTATTAAACAAAAATTACAATAATATTCGCTTTTTGTCATTCTAATTAATATAAACATATCTTCTTTAATATTTTGATATAACACTAACACTGAGTTTTGATTTGGTAAAAACTCCCTCTACTGATTGAAAAATCATATGAAACCTGATTTTTTTTAATGTAGAAAAAAACTAGTTACATGAAGGTTATTAGTGTATTTAGTACGACTATTTGAAGAGAATATTTTGCAAATTTCTATACTGCTAACGGCCACTTAAGCCTGGACGGGTATTGAGTATTTCCCTACAAGCCCGGTGAGTTGGGCTGTGTGTGTGTGTGTTTTTTTTTTTTTTTTCAACTAAGCAACGTTGAAGCACCATTTTTTTTTAAAACATTTAATTGAGTTGCAGTGCCTTAGAAAAAGAAAGTTTTACATACTAAGAGATTTTATACCGCCATTATCTCTGTGCTTTACGGCTAAATGGTTAAAAAAACATAATCCCCAATAATCAGTACATACCTATTATTGGAAATCTGTCAATCATATGCAAAGAATTTAACAGATTTTAGAGAAAAGCTGTGTAGTGTTCGAATTAATTTTGACGTTAAAATTTCATATTTTGATGTTACGTCTTTGTTTATGAAGGTTCCAGTTGATGATTTATTCACATTTTTAGCTTACGATTTAATAAAGGATGTTTTACCCTCATCTCCTCACAAAATGATTGAATTGATAAAATTATGTGTTAAAGATTGCCATTTTTTTTTTAAACGAAAATGTTACTTCCCAAAAATTGGAAGGGCAATAACTTATGAACCTTTACATGAAATTCTTCTAAGGTAAAATGCTACCAGCGATTTTACTCGTACATAAAGGGGTTCTTTGGTTTCGAAAGGTTGATGATAAATTTTGGGTTGGGCCTACATATGAATATTTGGATAATTTTTTGGGGAAAGTCGAATAATTCATAACATAAAATTCACTACAAAGTAAAAAAATTA
>NC_090746.1:80530815-80545815 GCF_036898095.1 Palaemon carinicauda
GGTACTACTAGAAACTATCTGGCTTGAGCAAGGTACGGACCCTTCACAGATTGTAAGAAAGGTACGTTTCCGATAGGCTACCACAACCCTAAAAAAATGTTACTCATGAGCGATTGAGATAAGGGACAGCACAATAATCTAGAGACCGACCGTACAGTATATAGGCTACACAAAGTCATGATCAAGACCTAAGCCAGCTCTCCACCCTAGGTAGAAGCAGGGATGGCCAGATTGATGACTCAGCAAGTAGACTTCTATGCTTCTTCCCAGATCACCAATCCCTTGCTCATAAGGATGGTGAGATTGCAGACACCATTATCGAACTTGAGCGAGCTCCAATTTATCTAAATAGCCTACCTATCTAATCAATTCTTCCTCACCTCTGAAAATGACATGTGTGTCATTTACATACCCAACGAAAATCGTCAAAGTTGATTTTACCTTCCTTCACTATTTCTAACAATTTCATGGATGTATTTGTTAAAATAGGAGATAAACTAAACCACAATCCATAAACTGGTCTTCTGTATGTTAGAGGACAAATGCAGGCAGCATGAATTTCACAATACATGAACCCCCCCCCCCAGTTATTTGTCCAAAATGAGGACATATTTCATCATTAATCATTAACGATATTTACCAATGTCTTTCCCACGCTGGCAAAAATAGTGTTCTGGCAGTACTAAATGAGAAGTACTGGGCTATTAACGAGATTGCATATGTCCATTGCATATTATATAGATGCATTATCTGTAAGAAAACGAGAAGGTAGAAAATAAGTGAAGGTATACGGGGTCTTATTCTCTTCCATGTAATGCGCAGTCCCTCTAGAAATAGCACTCATTGGGTACTGATGCTTTCACGAATGCTCTAAGACAATTCGTAAATAGAAGAGGCAACATATAGCTGAGGATACATAATAATGGGACAAATTCGAGAGAGAGAGAGAGAGAGAGAGAGAGAGAGAGAGAGAGAGAGAGAGAGAGAGAGAGAGAGAGAGAGAGAGAGAGGATGGCCCATGAAGGCATAAGCAGAAAACTGCAACAGAAAGGTATCAGATGGGAGGTGTATGACACACAGATCAACAAGGTTATTTACCATATACTCTTAAAATGAAATAGAAGGAATAATCAATTCCCAATCATTGATAGCAGTAAGTGATAGCACCAGAGATCTTAAGCCATTATATCCAAGCAACCACTGACCATTAAATGTGCAGTAGCTCCACTACCAGAATATCATTAAGAACCAGAGATCTACACTACAAAGAGATGGACACATGTGCAATTCTGGGCCAATATGCTCTGGTATAGGTAGAGAATGGAATACTTGGTTAATCTTCAAGAATCGGAGAAGTGGCATGCTCCAAAATACACTAGAGCCTTCAGTTGATGATGATGTGCTTATTACTGATGAAAGCCTTCCAAGGGACAAGCGGTGATTTGAACGCGTCAGCAGGATTCACCAGGATTAGGAAAAAACTGCACGCATAGTCATATTTCAGCCTAAATACAATGTACTGTCTGGACAGGAAAATAAATTGACTTTTCTCGAAGAAGTAACTTTAGACTAATGCAAATGTGACACTGCTGTAATTCTTCAAGGTTGCAATGAAATCAGCATTTTGTAGTTGAAACATAAATCGCAAGATATTGATTAATGGGGATGACTACATAGATGCCTATCATAACGCAGCATTTAGTGATATATGTTATAACGCAAATATACTTGGAAATAGCAATCATCGCAGGGAAAGTTATGCAAAGTTTTTATTATGTGTAGTACTTTCTTTATATGTATGAAACATCGACTTGTATTGATCTAGATACGCTAATTAGATTACGAGTATTTAATAAGTTGAAATTATCAGAAGACATGTACATCCAGTCATACTAGCAGTAAGGCCCAAACTAAATATTTTATTAGACTTCTAGAATCTAGAAAGTTTTGAAGTATTATAGAAGTTACTAAGATGTGAGAGGACTATCTCATTGAGTAAATAAACGCACAACGTGGACTCTCAGAGTTAGTTGAATACAGTTTTTCAGAGATTTCGTACACTGTCTTTCTTACAAGTGAATACTGCAAGCATTTCGAAGTGTATTAAAGCTTGCTTTGAGATAAACATACGATTAGATTTGGATATTGGGGAAGTTGCAAAATATTTCGTACAGCACACCCATACTTTTAGTGCGTTGTTGAATAAAACAAAGGCTAACAATATAGATTAATATCTGATTATTATTGAAAGACTGCATATAGTAGTTCAACGGACTGTGAATTTTACGGAAGTTTAAACATGAAATTTCCAATAGTTTTGTATTTTTTCAGGATAAATATTCAGTTGCAAAATAAAACATTGCACGGTAATATTTTGTTTTTCGTCTAATTTCATCCTGTGGCATAAACAGTTCATTGGAGCTATAACGTACATAATAACAGCAACAACAAAAGATGTCTGTTGCACTAGCTTCATTACATCTTATTTTCAGGTCATATTTCATTAGCCAAGCGTTTATATTCAACCATGAAAGGATTCCCATGTGCAAGTTGTTTTTTCCGTAATTTAGAATATTTGTAAAGGTGTTTTGTAATTAAATGTTCCAGTATATATATATATATATATATATATATATATATATATATATATATATATATATATATAGATAGATAGATAGATAGATAGATAGATAGATAGATATAATGAGAGAGCCATGCTAATAAATCACCTATTTGGCATGGAATATGTGAGAATAACATTATTATAGTACCTTATAACGCACCTTCTTCGCTGGTAATAGAAATAATCTTTCAAATAAAAGTATCATTAATGTGGTCAATAGACATTTAAGCTGGAAACTTTGATGAAAGGAATATAACTGGTGGGAAAAATCTCCCCATGCATTCTGTAAACTAACACCTCTAGATAAGGAAACTGACACCTTTTGGTTGAGAAGAATTCTCCGAAAATTCTAGGTCACGTATGCACCTATAGCTTTAACCATATCACTAAGGCAATTTATCCGGGAAAAAAAAGTAAAAATGCCATTTTTTCATGAATATTTTCATTCTCTCTTGCAGGAAGGGACCCTACAAATATACCCTTGGGGACATTATGCTGTACGTTGTTTCGTAACATAAATTCTTGAGAGCGCCGTTTGGCTGCGGCCCAATTTTGGTAACGCTTTTCATGGAATCGTACGGAATGAATATTTGATCCACGTCTTATACGAACACATAACAGGGAATCTTGGCTGATTCTCTCTATCCGCTTGGTACGTGATTTATGATGGTAAAATGTCACATTTTATATTGTGTCCTTCGCAGAATGAATAAAAACTCTTGGGGAAGGGAGGAGCTCAACTCTTTTATATAACTCTTTTTCGTATATTCCTCTTAGGCAAAAATTTCACTGTCCGGGTCAACTAAAAGATACATACGCATTTGGTAATTAATTCCGCTGGAATGAAACTTGTGAAAATAACAGAGTATTATTTATTTCCATCAATTGTTTTTGTTTAGATTGTATAACTTATTTATGATGCAAAATTTAAACGGTTTTCAATTATCATCAGCATAACTATAATGGGAAATCATTTACTGTAAATCACAATCCAAGGTGTTCAAGCTTAGCGGACTGTGCTTTTCTTATAACTTTTTTTTAACGATTGCATAAAGTGATCAACACAAATAACAATAGAAAAATAATATACAAGAAAAACGAAACATGACATGAATACAGAATAAAATGCCCCGAGGTTTTATTGTTTAAGCGAAGATTTATTTCAAAATACAAACAAGAATAAATCCATCTTTGTTATGAACTGAAATGGTCGTCCACGTAACGACTAGCTTTCATATCTTGACTAACCGAGGGCAAAACAACATAGACCTGGACTTTGCTAGAAACATAAAGATATGCAACATGAAAATAACCCGCATAATGTGTTGTACAATGAAACTTAGGACATTTCAGGACTTTTTAACAGGAAAGTTTAAGTTTCCTTCCATAGGACAATGTTTAGGCATACCTTCAAAAATCTAATTTTCATATTCGTTTAGTTCCTTCATGTTTCATGTCTCATTTAATCAATTGTCCCAAATTATATCTTCTTTTTTTTCTTCTTTTTTGCAATAACTTTTTTTGCACGGTCTACTCAATGGACAACTGTTGTTATTTTGTTACTTACGATAATAACAATTGTGGATCTTAATATTAAAAACTTATTAGAACGCCAAACATTGGATTGCCTGTCTACAAAAGGTATAACACGAAAACCAAATAAAAATTTATCGCATTAAGGTTATCATTAATTGCTTTCCAATAATAATCAAATAAATTCAGTTAATTGATTTTCCAAGAAATCTTTCTGTACAGATCATACAAATGGATTTGAATTATTCCATCTGTGATAACCTAAGGTATCATTATATAATGATGACTTTTCAGCAATAATCGTTTAATATACATGATGAATTCAGTTTGAAAATATTCAGTGTTGGTCCATTCCTTTTATATCTTATTTAGTACTAATAACTGACTGATGATGAAAAAAAATTAGTAAACAAAGTATGTTCTTTGCTTGAAATACTGAGTTTAAATATACTGCATTTAATCATGAATAAAATTCCATATGCTTTTTTAAAATTCATATGACAACAAATCTTTCTTGGAGTTATCACATATAATTCTGTTACATTATTAAGTATGATAACTATAAAAGTGGTGTGTTCTTTCCTTATTCAGTCATATGAGGCATGAAACCTTATTTTAAAAGCAACCCACGAGTTAATTCTATAATTTTATATAACTGAAAATCCTCATAAGTAGAATTTAAAAGCTTAATCCTTTACTATACCATACTTATAATATTGCAGTCAAACTATTTGTCTGAATAATAACAGAAGTTAAGTAAAGTTACAAGGAAGGAAAATTGCATTTAAAAGATAAAAAACAAATTCAACGATGAAATGTCGAAGGAAAAGTCGAGAGCAGAACCGCATGATATATTGCGTGGCACACTTTAGCACTTTCCATTCCATAAGGAACGTAAAGCCTTAATGGCATAAGATTTGATACGGGATTTCCAACCTTCGCAGCCTCACATGCGCCATCGGGGGACTAACATAATAAGAATAAATCACTTAGGTGGGATACGTGACCTACCAGCGTGGAATGGCCTCAACTCCTTACATAACTACACTTTTGGCTTTAATCCTTACATATTCGTATGGAAACACTAACATAGAATACAAGAGGTAACATCGTTTGGATCTCTCTCTCTCTCTCTCTCTCTCTCTCTCTCTCTCTCTCTCTCTCTCTCTCTCTCTCTCTCTCTCTATATATATATATATATATATATACATATAAATGTGTGTTTAAAGAAATGTCTGTTGCCTTTGGCTTGCAGTAGACTGGTAACTGCTACATTTTTGCTGTTGCATAATCTGCACACACACACACACACACACACACACACATATATATATATATATATATATATATATATATATGTGTGTGTGTGTGTGTATATATATATATATATAAATATAAATATATATATATATATATGTATAAATATAAATATAAATATAATATATATATATATATATATATATATATATATATATATATATATTGTGTGTGTGTGTTCATGTGCGTCTGTCATTGTTTAAACTTTATAAAGGAAAACACAATACAAAAGTCTTGGCACAAATCGTCATTTGGAATTTTTTAAAAACAGAACGTTTCGCGAAGGCGGCAGCAAGATAAACGATCAAGTGTATTTCATGAATCTTGGACGAGGAAGTTTAAGGGGAAACTGAATCTGAAGATAAAATATTGTCGGTATTTTAGACATTGCCAATAGTAAATGGGACAGATAAAGTCTTGAAAGGAATGATAGTGCATTTACCAATGTAAAAGAAAAGTGACTCCCAGAATACTTATAAGATTATCTTGTAGAATGTGGAGAGAAGAGGAAAAACCTGATGAATGGAAGCTAGGAGTATTGGTGAAAAAATAAAAAAGGACTTAACTGATTGACTGATTGCAATACTTGTAGAGCCATGGAAATACATAGTATGCTTATTCTAAAGAGACTAGAGAGAGAGATTGCTGAAAATCTGAGAGATGAATGCGAGATTAAGAAAGGGCTGAAGTTGTACTGACCAAATTTTCCTTTTGAGACTTGTACAGAAATGTGTAGAATAGAGAAATCCGCTCTTCATGGCATTTGTGCACTATGAAAAACCCCTTGATACTGTGCATCGGCCAATTTGATGTTCCTCTTAAATATGTAGGTTTGATAAAGTCTACTCACGAGCATAGCAAGTGCAGAGTTAATGTTAATGGAGTCCTTCCAAATGAATTCCCAGTGAACAACAGAGTATACTCTAAGGGAAAGTGTTGTCCCATATATATGTTCTTTATCCTCCTCATGCATTTTGTAATGCATAGAAGCGTTGCGGATAGTGGAGGAAGATTGGACTCGATTGGTAGTACGAAAAGAGCTGACCTAGAGTATGCTGATTACGCTGTCCGTATTAGCAGAAGACCATAGGACTTGCAATGCTAGCTTACCAGAATAAATGAAATATCACATGAGGTTGAGCTCACGATAACTAGAAGAAAGACAGAGATTATGAGAACGGAATTTGCAATGGAAGATGAAATATCATTAGAAGGAGAAATGATTAATGAGGTAGAATCATTTAAATATTTAAGAACTATGATCTCTAATACAGGGTCTTTAGAATTTGAGTTGAATGAAAGATTGAAAAAAGCATATCACACAATCGCTAAGTCAGGTAAAATTTGGAAATAAAATCACTTAATATTACTTATAAAAAGCAGGCTATACATTACTTTAGTGAGTCCGATGTTACTGTATGGTCATGTGTCGTGGTATGACAACAGATTTTGTAGATTTGAGGAGAAAACCCTCAGAAGAATATTGGGAGATAAATGGCAGGACAAGATTAGAAATTAAACTATAAGACAGATTACTCGAGAGCCATACGTAGATGAGATGATGGTGAGGGGTAGATGGAGATGGTTTGAGCATGATCCACGCACTCCCCAAGTCCCCAAGAGAGATTAGCTCACCAAACTTTAAACTTGGCTCTATAAGGTTCCAGAAGAGTTGGAAAACACGCGCTTACATGGCTGAGGATAATGAAGCGTGAAGTAGAAGATGAGGAATGGAAAAGTATTGCTTTAAAATCTCAAGATAGGGACGACTGGCGAAATGTAACAAAAGCCCTTTGATAACAGGTGTAAATGATATATATATATATATATATATATATATATATATATATATATATATATATATGTATATATACATATATATATATATATCTATATATATATACATATATATATACATATATATATATATACATATATATATATATATATATATATATATACTTTTCAGGGCCATCCATACTATGTTGGTCTGCTGTGAGCGATCTGACAAGTCTCCCACCATCACCAATCCGCAGTGGCCCGCGTGGTGATGATAACTGGCCAAATCCCAGACATGAATAACATGTCTGATGCCTTTTGCTTGCAGTGGACTAAAAATGGCAGCATTTCCCTCCTTGATGGTTCTAGGATCGAAAAATTTCTTTGGAACAAAAAATTCTTTATAAAAATAAGTCCATAAAATTTTACCAATTGGCTTTAGGTTTGACAAGAACAAAGGCCGCCGACACCAAAAGTGCATATGGGAAAGGATATTTTAATATAGGACTCAGCAATATCAAAATGCAATTTTATTGACAAGTTAATATGAGAAATTATTTTACACATATACAGAATGAAGTTATTTCCCTTGCGAATACAATCCAGCCTGTGCAAGTTTTCGTGAAATAAAATACGCATTCTGACTTGAGTGATTTCCCTTAGGCATTACAAATACAGATGTTAATGTAACAAATGGACATCTGCACAGACATTGTCTAATGAAAATAAAATATAGTACTGTATAATCACCTGTGAGTTAGAGTTTACTAAGTAAAAAGCATTTCAAACCTAATATTGCCAACGAAAATTCTCAGTTAATTATCAGGATGAATTCACAATTAATATGAATTCTCTACTATAAGTTTTAATGAAATTCCAGACCAATTTACTGGAATTAATGTTTGCAATAACATTTAATACCAACCAACCAGAGCATGAAATCATTTCTTGACTAGTTATTGTTCTAGAATTTTTTTCGAAATCACTTTCAATAATAAGGAACCCAAAAAGTTTCTTCGGGTCGATAACTTTACTCTTTTCTGAATAAAATTTCAACCAACGCATAAAATCTACAAAATAAGAAGAAGTACTTGGCGATGTTCCTGTTAATAAAACTACTTAAAATAATGCTTTTCCTAACGTCAAGAGAACAAAAATAAATACAAGAATTCACTCTGACAAATGATGCATTGGTATTGAACATAAGCATGTTTACCGTTCTTTAATCAAATCTTTACCAAAAATATATGAACCAAAATTTGATAAATATACATAAATTCTTAGAATTAATACTTAAACTTTATTAAAATGAAGCATCATACCCGTAAATATGCATTGCATAAAGATATGATTACTTAAGCAAATAAGATCAAACATCAGCACCTCTTGATGACAGCAAAAGGTTCGTGACATCTGGGTAAACACATTTTGTTGACATGGAATGAGGTTTTCTAATTTGCTGGGGCTACATTGTGTGTTGAAAGCTACCTTTGACACTGAATTCACTTCTTGCTTTCTTCATTAGCAACTTGACAACATTTCATTTGCTTACATCTGAAACTTGTTTGTAACCTCTCATAACCGCAATGAACGTTTTTTGATCCTGTAATTATATCATACGGTTATATTCAACGATGAGTACACGCCACAATATAGAGCCCATATTTACTCTGAGTTTTGGAAATGAATGCTAAAATATTTGCAAGCGAATACCTTACGTAACCCTAAAGAAAAATGACCTGTAGATATTCTATTACTTGATACTTCTATAGGTTATCAGTCAGAAAAAGGAGCACACATCATCGTCCGATAATAAGTTAATCACTCCAAGAAGGTTTAGTTTTCAAGTAAACTCCAACATTCTGCGTTCATCAGCAATACAAAACGTAGAATGGCAATCCTTTGATGTGTTACCTAAAATATAATTTCACTAAAGTTCTGTATATTCTTGCGTATCAACTCCCTTTACTCGGCTGCTGATCGTAAAAGCATGCTTATCATATGCTAAAAAAGGCAAAAGATTTTTTCCAGAGAGAGAGAGAGAGAGAGAGAGAGAGAGAGAGAGAGAGAGAGAGAGAGAGAGAGAGAGAGAGAGAGAGAGGGGGGGTGATGAATGAGGTATGAACGCTGCAAAACAAATTCAAACTCTAAAGGCATTTCCATTTTATTTCTTACATAATTTGCAGGATAAATTCATTCGATTGACATTATTTATACCAACTTCCACTTTTTATAACAACACCAGGAGTTAAGTTTACAGTAAATCATAAAATTGTTTCATTATACCAAATGACGGTAGGATATTGAGATGTCTAGTTTCATTTTTTCCCCTTTATAAAGAGTATTTACAGAACAAGACTTGTATCTGAAGCAAATCACTAAGATTAATAGATTAGCCTTTAAATTTTTCTCTTTTATTGTTCGATGTATAAAATATCTCTTACTGGTCCGTAATTGCAAAATGATACTTTAACCACTTCTCTGAAAAATTTAAGTATAAATAATTTTATGAAAAAGAAAAAGGTATATTACAATCATCCCCAAAACAATAGCATATTGGGTCAACAGTATAGGGGAGAGAGGAAAACATGAATAAAATATATGACACCAGCAATAGATTTCGAGCTGGTGCTGATTCAATTAAAATAACGCCTTCATAGAGGGATAATATTACGAGAATTATAGATTTGGAGTAAGAGCAGGTAATTTATATGGACAGCTGACCTCAAAAGCAAATACCTTCTGTATTGGATGTACTTACGATTGGTTCGTTATATATTCATTTCAATGTTCCATACGAGATTTAAATTCATTCATTTCCTGTATTATCATTATCATATTAGGTGAGATCAATAAATTTCTTGAAATGAAATTATTGATAATTTTTCACAGTAGAGAATATATCAGAATTACTTCATTGTGTCACTAAATGTTGCATAAAATCTGATTTATAAATACAACGAAAGCATAGAACCACAGCAGCTAAATACTTGCTTTGCGCGCGCGCGTGCGCGCGCATGCGTGCGTGTGTGTGTGTGTGTGTGTGTGTGTGTGTGTGTGTGTGTGTGTGTGGACCTTTACACGAGAGTAAAATACAATTTTAAGGTTAGCAAAGCTTCATTACAGTTACTGGAAGTTATAATGAACTTTCAAACGTAATGGAATGGTACTCAGTTTCAAGTTGATACTAAAGAATACAAAAAAAAAAAAAAAAAAAAAACATATATATATATATAAGAGAAGTAACTTTCAGTATGGAAATTAGTTCCCACAAGTTAGGAAAGCTCAGTCTCTGTCAACAAAATGTGTTTACCCAGAAGAAACAAACACTTTGCTGCCATTATGTGTGGCAACTAACAAGGGCTAATACTTTTACTATTACTTTGCTCAACAAGATGGCAACAAAATGTGTACCGTAGATCCGGTGGAACCAGGTATTATTTTGGAATACTTATATACCACAAATGAAAATAAATTCAGTATGTATTTGTAATTAGGACAATGAAAAAACTAAAATTCTTCTCCCTCAAAAATCAAAAGAAAACAAACACTTTTAATTACTTCCTGTCATTATTCCAGTCACTGCAAAACGTATCGACAATTATTGAAAGAAACTAACAATATTAAATCTATACGAATTACCTTCATTACTCAATGAAATTATCTGGGATGGGCATAAATTCAATGACCAAATTCAATAGATATATATGAAAGAAATTAACCAGATAAAAATATATAAGCAAAATATAAGAAAAAATAACATTAAGCAATCCTTCAACAGATAACGAAAATTGTAGATGTTCACCACATAATTTTATAACATTTTTGTAGTAACTGTAAAAAGGGTAATAGTTTTAACGATCTCGAACAAACATTAAGTCATAATCTGCAAGTAGGTATATATATATATATATATATATATATATATATATATATATATATATATATATATATATATACTATGAACTTTCCCTTTAGAATGTGTGACTCCAGAAAGTATTAGCTTCTATAAAAAAGGGGGGGGGGAACGTGCAAAAGTTATTTGGCCGTTGTACCAGGATCTTTTTCAGAATACTTCATGTCAAACTCAAAATACTGTGGACATCTTATCCTCTGAGTGCGGAACCTAATCGGCTTATCCCCAAAAGCAAATTAAGCTCTTAAATGCCAGAAGCTAACCATTGTATTGTACCTTTTTAAGAAAGAGACCATAACCTCAAGCAGCATAGTTGATGATAAACGATTTCGTATTAACAATGATAAACTGAAAAAAAAAAATGTATCACGCTAATAGTGTGTGCCTTATATTTTCAAAAATTTCATTTTGGGTATGGAAGTATTGTTACTACCATGCGAAAGTTGTTTTTATCAATCTTATATTACTTATTTTTGTCTGATTCTCCTTTTAGTGCGTATGAATTGACTTATTCCACGATAAGGCGACCGATACGTTGGCAGAAATATTCTCTTCTTTTCCGTTCCCCATCGCTTTTATTTTGATTTGAGTTAACTACGCACTCAAGAGGATTATATGGATAATTACTACGCTTCCAGCTAAGAAAAAGAGTCTGGTCAGAATACTTATCTTTATAATCTTCAGCGTTGTTGTTAACGACTGTCTATCTATCAATATTCCAGTACAAATTCACAAAAAGGTAGGCAATAATCCATCGATCTACCATTCTATAAATCTCTCTCTCTCTCTCTCTCTCTCTCTCTCTCTCTCTCTCTCTCCCTCTCTCTCTCTCTCTCTCTCTCTCTCTCTCTCTCTCTCTCTGTATATATATATATATATATATATATATATATATATATATATATATATATATATATATATATATATATGTATGTATATATATATATATATATATATATATATATATATATATATCAGATGTCTGTTGATACTTTTGTCTTTACACTGTTTGTATTTTGGTAGCCTACTGACAAACATAAAATATAATATACATTTACTAAATAGATGAATAAATAAACAATTGTTTTTGCTTACCTTCAAAAGATAAGAAGTGTATTAAAAGATGATACGTATGATGCCAATATCTATACAGCAGTATTTACTTTATCCATTAATACATAGAATGATATAAAATATATGCAAATAATACACATATAGGGAATGAAAATAAGTAAACCGTTGTAGGATACTTAATAAGAACCCAATCTTTAACCGCGACCCCCAGGGTCTTAGAAGCAAATCTAATCCCTCCCTACCCTGTGCTTAATCCAGCTTAATTTCAGGTGCTCTTGTTTCAAAAGTTGTAAAGGAAAGTGATCGAAAGAAGAGGAATCCTCCACTAAGTATTCTGAAAAAGACCCTGGTCGAACGGCCAAATAACTTTTGCACGAGTGTAGTTGTCAACAATTATTCCTGAATGAGAGGACTGGGTCCAGAGACTTTTCCAATCTAGTCGGTACCCATATGACTCAGCTATCTATTAGATACATATTTTAATAATTAGGTTATCAAAGGTATAGAGATTTTAACAGAAGTCCTTTCATCCTGCCTTGCCAAGAATTCGAACTTTGGTCCTCTTACTTAGTAGGCGAAGAAGCGGCTAATATTATTAACTACAAGCCTCCTTGGAAAAGCAAGGGCTCCAACAGGGAAAATAGCCCAGTGAGGAAAGGAAATAAGCAAACAGATAGAATAGAGATCACTAACCCAGTGTGTTTTTGTGTGTATATATATCCGCGCGTGCAAGTGTGTGTTAGTGCGTGCATGTATGTGTGAAAGTGCACCTGAGCGGGAGGTACGTGAAATAATAATCGTTTCAACTTCTGATCTTGAAATCACTTCTCTAAGAAGAAGAAGAAGAAGAAGAAGAAGAGCCCCATCCCCGAGTCGAATTCATGGCCCTAAATATCATCCGAGAAGGAAGTCTATCTGAATTTCTATAATACATCTTTTTGGGGGAAAATCCTACGTATAAATATTTTCTAAGGGGGAAATCTTGTCATAGATTCTGAAGTTAAATTTAGATGGAGAGTATTCATCTTTATCTAATGTTGCTGTATAATTTTACCAAGTATCATTGCTGGTCATGTAGATAGATAACCATCCCCCTATTCTGTTGTATTTCTACAAATAAAGCTTTTGAATCATAGTTCTAAATTCCTCCCATTCCCTATACAGGAGGCCAACCTCTCCATTTTAGGCAGAAGCCCTATCATATATCAGTTTCTGGAAACGCTGGTAGAGCCTCGATGATTAAGAGATATTACGCTCATATGAACACAAAACCTGCCTTCAATAAAAATACTTCAATTATATTTTCGACCATCTATAATGCTGTTCTTGTGTAGCTACTACTACTACTACTACTACTACTACTACTACTACTACTACTACTACTACTAATAATAATAATAATAATAATAACCTCCCCTATATAATGAAGAGTAAGTGCCTGGCTATATATATATATATATATATATATATATATATATACTGTATACAGTGTATATTTCTTTCCGGTGACGGTGAAAGGCATTGCCAGACGTATAACTAGTCGGTCTCTCCCCGCCCTCTGGTGAGAGGGAGTACCCAGAGAGGTCGACTCGAAAACCAAAATTGCCGTGTTGTAGTTAGGAAAGAGGGGGGGGGGGGGAGTGTGAAGGGTTGAATCTGTGTGTGTACATATAATCATCATCATTATCATCATCATCATCATCTCCTACGTCTATTGACGCAAAAGTTCTCGGTTAGATTTCGCCAGTTGTCTCTATCTTAAGCTTTTAATTCAATACTTCTCCATTCATCATTTACTGCGCGTTTCATAGTCTTCAGCCATGTAGGCCTGGGTCTTCCAACTCTTCTAGTGTATTGTGGAGCCCAGCAGTACATTAGCTGAACTAATCTCTCTTAGGGAGTGCAATAATAATAATAATAATAATAATAAGAAGAAGAAGAAGAAGAAGAAGAAGAAGAAACAACGCAATGACTAACCTTGAACTTTGCAAAGAGGGGAACCAATTGTCGACGAACAATGGCTTTATCCTTCGCTTTTAAATCTTCCTTTTTACAGTATTGCTGCAACACATCACCTGCATTTACATTATAATGGGTTTCTTTTTTCAGTTAGAATAAAAAGAATAAATGAATACCGCAACGAGGATCTTCCTAAATATCCCATTAGTCATGAAGCTATATTCAGCATTCAAGATTACCTATTAAATAAAATAAAAAAAAATAGAAATGGGTCCCTCCGCCGTTTCTCATTCCTCCTTCCCTGTTCCTCCTAAAGGGTTTCACTATATCATGTTCAAAACGCAAAGATTATGTTACTAAAGTAGATATCTGGCGTATAATGAATGTTATTCATATTGTATATTCTCTTAAAAAGAAAATTTTTTTTCTATGCGAGTTCATTCAGAAACAAATTCCTTTTTCTTCCAAAGTAGCATCTTTCTAATATTGCAGACATTTAAACAATACTCTGGCTGTTTTGAGACGGTCATGAAGGAAAAATGTATTCATTTCTAATGTGAGCCAACTTTGTATATAACAACATAAGCCAGGAAATACCTTGTGAAATATTTCATTCTGTGAAAAAAAAAAATATCTTCAACGAATCGATATAGAAATGCTAATTTTTATAGAATTCCTTCTACAACATCAAATTATATTATCCTCCAGGAATTATACGCACAAATCTTTTAATATTGATAATGTAGCTAATGAATACGTGATTTATATATCTATACATACACACACACACACACACACA
>NC_090746.1:80555815-80595815 GCF_036898095.1 Palaemon carinicauda
TGTGAAATGAAGAATTCATTATGCAGATTGTTTAGAATTCAAAACCTCCTTTGAAAAGCTTTGCATATCGTTTGACCGCTCATAAAAAGTGTCGCACATAAATACTGTAGTCATTATGTGAAATTATATTGCCATGTATTTAAATATTGTACATTTATCTAGTATACAAGAATAAACAAATTTCTATCATTAACAAATATAGAGATTACGTAGCCGGAGTACCTTCATGTATTAACTAGTATAATAATGCTGCCAAAACTGACACTATAAATGGTTGGAACGGTAAGTTTTTATTCTAGGGACATTATGCAATGCTCAGTGACACGCGGGCTTATAACAGGAGAGGCTGAACTACAGTAAGACTAACGTTACTAAGCAGAAATAAAATATATAGATATTCATTAGGTAGTATCTTTTAAATGTTAATACCAACTTAGTTAAGGAACACATGCAGTACATTTTAAAAGATTATTTCTAGCTGAAAATTAAAATACGAGAATTTTAGATCATAAATGAAAAAGAATGCAATCTTTAGAAAGAATTTAGGGTTCGAAGACATCTAATACTGCACAACAGAAAAATACATACTGGGGAATTTTATATTGGAATCCTTTATACGTGGATCTGATGTAATTGTCGGCGACTTGGTCCCGAACTCTTGAAGATGAGGATACATAAAGTCTATTAGATTGAACAAAGACAGATATAATTTCCATCACCCAATGAGAAAAATGAGTGACTGCTATGCTGCTTATCACAAATCAAATATGTAAAACGATTGGCGTAAAAGGGTTTCTCCTTATAGGGTTGTAGTAGCCATTATGGTAACGTCCCTGACTAGCGAACACCAGACTGGGTTCGAGTCACGCTCGAACTCAGTGTCTTTGGTCGCTGCAATTTCACCATCCCTGTGAGCTATGGATGGAGGGTTTTGGGGAGCCTATAGGTCTACCTGCTGAGTCATCAGCAGCCCATGCCGGACCCTCCTTGTTCCTAACTTGGGTGTAGAGGGGGCTTGGGCGCTGATCATAAGTATATATGTTCAGTCTCACGGCATTTTCCTGCTTGATAGGGCAATGCCACTGTCCCTTACCTCTGCCATTCATGAGCGGCCTTTAAATGGTCAATATCTATATTACATTAGCCTGTGGCAGGGGTGCAAGGATACTGCCACTGTATATCCTGCGTGACGTAAACAGCGACGAAAAGGACAGCTGCTGCCTTGCAGGCTATTGCAAAAGGCTATAGACCAACTAGAAATAACTGTGGAAACTGCTGCCTTGTAGTTGGACTATTAAGTGAATGATGAATGTAAAGGCATGCGATCTTAAAAACTCTGCCAAATTATAAACCATGCCTGAAACGATATAGGCATCACACACCATCATGTAAGGATAACGGTGGGAAGCAGAAAATATCTAAATCAATACTTTACAAAAATAAATTCTTATCGGTAAGGAAACGATTAAAAGAATAAAGCTATCATGTTGGGTCCACATATAGAAAGAATTTAAAAAAAAATTATATTTCATAAGATCTTTTTGTATCTAAATAAAAAACGCAGTTTGTATGCAACTAGAGTCCAGATTCACCTAAAATGAAAGTCAGAGAGCTTTACTTGAATACAGTTATAGTTAATCAATGCTGTGTGAGGGTAACAATGTTTTAATTTACAAAGGGATTAATCTCTCGTGTGAGGAATAACTCGTTATTCGAAAAATGAATAAAAAATTTCATAATAGACCGCAAACTCTCAACAGCCAACTGGGTACCAGTAAAAGAGTATGGTGTATTTATATTTACAGTAACTGCAAATTTTGCTCTAAACAACAATAAAATATTTAAAAACTCTGACGCCACAAAGCTATCCACTGAAAATTTGTTGCTGCTCTATTAGAATTTCTATCATTCAATCAAATTACAGCAATGCATTTGTGAGTGAAGTGAAATCAGCCATTATACTTTTTTTCTTTTTTAGTTGTTGGTTTCCATTTACAGTTGTTACTCTATCAAAATTTCCATAATACAATCAAATCACAGCGATGCATTTGTGAATAAATTAAAATTAGCCATATATATATATATATATATATATATATATATATTTGTTTGTTTGCTTTTAGTTCCCTTTTACAGAAGATAGAAGAATCTTACCAAGTAATTCTTACGATAAAGAGTTTGATAAGAAAAAAATAAACATGCATTTAAAAGGATAAAGAATAGATGAACTATGCGAATCACCGAGTTAAACGACAGAAGTCAATTAATGAGATCAATTCCTAAATGTAATTTATAATATCAAGAACCCACCATAGATTCTCGCTCCGTTTATTTGTCTGAGAAGGGGCAAACTGTTCTCTCTCGCCTAATTTCAAATATCCAAATTTGGTGAAAATTCGGCACCATTTCTCCACACCGCAGACAATCAATTTGGTTTTAAGACTAACCACTCGACTGACACCTGTATATATATTTTAAAGGAGTTATTGAATTTCTATATATCCTCGGCCTCCCCTGTCTACTTATGTTTTGTAGACGTGCGGAAGGCATTTGACAGAGTAAACTATCTGAAGCTCTTTTTGAAACTACGCAAAAGGGGAACTCCTCTATATCTCATCGGTATATTATACTGTTGGTTCACAACACAACAGTTCTGTGTCAAATGGGGCAATGTCCTGTCCCAGCAATTCGGCTCATCTAACGGTCTCAGGCAAGGAGGCATCCTCTCACCATACTTATTTAATGTTTACACAGACGACTTAAATATCAGACTGAATTCACTTCCCATTGGTTGTACGGTTAATGGCTTTACCATAAATAACCTTTGCTACGCTGACGATATGGTCCTCATCTCCCCCTCTGCCCAAGGCCTACAACGTCTCATCGATACCTGCAACGCATACGCTGTTGAACATGACATAATCTATAACGAATCGAAGACACAGTGCATGTCTGTCCTTCCTAGATCGCTCCGTTTCGTAGAAGATCCACATAATACCTTCAAAACCATCAGCTAGCATTTGTCAATGATTTTCCTTACCTAGGTCACATCATTACGAAAGATTTAAAGGACACATCTGACATTGAAAACAGGCGACGTAAATTGTGTTGTCTAGGGAACATGGTAACGAGAAGATTTGCCTTCTGCCGCCAAGATATAAAAAAACTCCTATTTCAAACCTACTGCTATAACGTATACGGCTGCTCGATATGGGCAAACTATACGCGAGAATCGATGAGACGTATCACAGTCACTCACAATGATATCCTAAGGCGCCTCACCAATACCCCGAGGCACCATTCAGCTTCAGCGATGTTTGTTGAAAATAGAATGGATAACCTAAAAACCATCATTCGTCGCTCTATAGTAAGTCTCACCTCCCGTCTACGATCTAGTGAAAATCCCCTAATTCAAAATGTGCTTGCAAGTGCAGCGAGAATAAAATCCAAAATGTGGGAAACCTGGAATACGGAAGCGTCAGTACAATGAATTGTATTCACTAATATTTGATAGTGATAGTGTGGCTATGCCAAATCTTCATCACTAAATAACTTTGGTATGATTCCCAGTATTGTTATGATAACGTGTTTTATTATGTTACTTCTTTGTTGTCTGGATGTCCTGTATTTCCTTCACACCCCTGCTCAGTGACTAGATTTTTTTTTCCCTCCCCAGTGTTCTTTCATTATTCAAGCAATTTCTGTTCCAACGTATTATCATTGTCATCTCCATTTTTTTTTTCTTCTCTCTCCCTCTCTTTTTGTTTGCTAATATGTATGGTATCATCATTGCTAAGCGTTAATTCTAATGTGACTTTGTTACCCAAACCTTAGATCTCTGTGGTCAACCTGCTAATTGATGTTTATAATATATCACTGATTTTATTGCATTTCTCATCTTTTTTTTCTTGTACCGATGTCAAAAGTGTAAGATCACTGTACCCTCATTGTAACTCTGTATATGGCTTCTGCTGAAATAAAGATTATTATTATTATTATTATTATTATTATTATTATTTTTTTTTTCTTTTTCTAATGAGGTAGGTGGAACTAAAAATAGGCTATATCTGGCTTCCAGTCCTCATAAATCCCGCAGAGTTGCTAAATTCGTGTCCTTTACTTGACTCATACCTTGATTGGTACCCATTCCCCGTTGAAATATTATCGGCAGTAAACCGGGGTCGAAACAAATATCTTACGCTGGAAAAAGAGAATCAATGAGATGGAAGGTCATGTCTAAGACCGGAAACCCTCCAATTACTTGGTCATTAGTGTGTCCTTGCCCTTGGCCACAAATCAACTCATCGCTAAATGATTACCAGAGTCTGCTACGATTCAGAAAAAGTCGTGGACACATCAGTTTCATCATCAAGGTCTCATTAAAAGAAATAAATTCATGTAAAGGATTCAGTCTTTTTTTTTCTTAATGACTTGCAATGCTTAGGTTTTCCAATTCCATTCTTAATGGTGGGTTAAAATAGTAGGCTACTTATTGATCCAGAACGATCTCCTGCAATAAGAAACACGTAATCTGAATAGGCCTGACTGAGAAATGCGAAATTTGGAAAAAATTATGATTCATCGTCAATAGCCTAATAAATAAGTTTACGCTCTCTCTCTCTCTCTCTCTCTCTCTCTCTCTCTCTCTCTCTCTGTGACTGTTATAAATGTGTTATTCACACCAAAATCCTTCTATATCAAACGTTAACGCGTAATCCAGGTTATACGGAAATAGCCTCTGTAATCAATTTGATTATTTATAGAAGCGGTAAAAATACTATAATACAAAAACTCGCAAGAAGAAAAGAGCTTCTCAGTACGTTGTTCGACTTTTAAAGGGTTCAAGATGACATATATCATACCCTATTCAAAATATCTATATCAAATTACGAGGCTAGTACGCTAATAATTAAATCGATCCTTATTTGGAAAGAGCTATTTACATTTCTGAATGAAAAAGGCGCTATCAACGAGAGCATATTAGAACAACTGCGAATTGGTATTATAACATTCAAACAAATTTATCAGCAATAATTCCAACTGCTTGTCTTTTAACTATTACTTTTGACGTAAAAGAAGCATTACTCGCACATATAAACTAATGAACACAATCATTTGTCCACATATACATCATTTCAGTTTTGTCGATGGATTTGTTGCCTTTATATACCCATGATCTCTCTCTCTCTCTCTCTCTCTCTCTCTCTCTCTCTATATATATATATATATATGTATATATATATATATATATATATATATATATATATATATATATATGCATGCAGAGAGAGAGCGAGAGAGAGAGAGAGAGAGAGAGAGAGAGAGAGAGAGAGAGAGAGAGAGAGAGAGAGAGAGAGAGAGGAAACCTAGCACATGAGTTATGACCTCTGAAGCGACAACATTCCCGTGTGAATTCCAGTGGAACAGAGAGAAGCAGCCTCAGTGCACACAAAAGAATTTATCAGTCCTCTTACTTTTTCTTTTATTACCTAACAATTTCCCAGACGTCATAGTTTATCCCTTCCTCACACTCCCGTCGTTTATCACGCCCATGGCAAGGGACAATTTTTAAACTATTTTTGTCTCTCTCTCTCTCTCTCTCTCTCTCTCTCTCTCTCTCTCTCAGCGATAGTCTTTCTTTTCTATTTTGTGGGGAAAAAGTTCCTTGATGCATTGTATCGATTTGGAGATGCTTTCAACTAAATATATAACTAAACAAAATATAGATTTTGTCTACGGTAATATCCACAGTAGTAAAACAATAAAAATAAAATCTATTCTATAATTAGGTCAAAAGAAATCGTAAATTAATGAAAAGTGTTACAATCTTTAAAAAATAATTATATCAAGTGCCAGCATATACATAAAATCATATGAACCACAAATAATATAAAAACACGGATGACATGTAAATTCATTTTGTCCTCAATATGAAATTGGAGGTGCAGACAGCTGATTGGTGGACTCTACTTTAACGTGTGCCATTCCGAAATTCAATCACAAATATGGGTTTGCCATCAACTCTTGCCTAATATTTATATTGTTATTTATAGCTAAACTGACAGACGCTTCACCATCAATATATTTTTTCACTGATGCCGTATCAAAATTATTCCGCTATTTTTGTATTAGAATATTAATCCGGCACATCCATTTGCAGCTCTGTATATAAATTGACACCATCTATTGAATCTCAACAGTTAAACATTTGGAAGTATTGAATATTGGAAATGAACGGTCACTATCTGTTTCAAATAGAGATTTGCTTCCTCATACTGGAATTCATAACAACCATCAATATCACTGCACTCATGAGCGAAAGCATTAATTACAGTTCTTCGGCAAACAGAAAACGTAATAATGTAACTCGTTTACGGCGAAAACATACGGAGACATTTAATCTAGTTCTATCATCAATTGTCATTAAATGCCATAATTATGATTACTGCTGTTTGTACCATAGAAAAATTGTAGTTATAATGATACTGTCCATATTATTCTTATAGCTATTTTCCGCCGGATATTCACCTTAAATATCTTAAGAGAATGGTTACATAAAGGCTTCCAAATTTTTTCTAATACATTCCAAGTTGAATTTTAAGGCATTTACGTCAGGTCGTTTCCATACATAGAATTTTATTTTCATTGTAGAAAACCAATAGAACTTATCTGGATTTTTTCCCATAACCATCTTTTATGCTCATATTAATCCTAATATTAGTGATGCAATCGTTTACTATGTATAGATACTTCACACATAAATCATTGCTGACCTCACTACTTTCTTGTTGATGGTTAGAGAGAATGAAACCAGTTTGATCATAAACTTCGAAACTAAAAGAAAAACATTCCAAAGTTTCGAAGAGCCTTAAGTTAAGACCCTTTGAGAGCAATATCTAGTCAGTCTCTATAAAAAGAAGCTTACTCGAAACTTGCTAATAAAAGACCCCATCAATTACACCAAGTGAGGTCCGATACCAGGCCAATAAAAATAAAAATAAAGAAAGTAAGAATCAGGTTTGATTTATCGGGAAAACTTTAAATATGAAATAAGAACCGCATCCCATACAATGAAAATCCCATGACGACAATGAAAGAGCTATTGAAGAGGAAAGCACATTTGGCATTAACAGCCCGGACAAATTCCTAGGACGTACTTTAACTGGTCTATAACATGCGTTTAAGAAGCATGTCTCTATCTATTTTTCATCTTCTAATGTGTTTCAACTACATTCAATTCTTAAGTTTTCAAGTACTTGGGGGGGGGGGGGGGTTTGACTCAAGGCAACAGGAAGAAAATTGCCCACAGAAGCTTCAAAACGACCTAATGTTTGTCTACCACACTCACTCGCTATCGGGATCCATATCAATATTGTGATGGAAAGATAGGTGACTTAATGAGAGAAAAAATCATCAGCAAATAAATGAGCATGGCAAGAAAGAACTTAAAAGAAATTATCAATTAAGAAAAGGAAAAAAAAATGGGAGACAACTAATTCCTGCGAGACACAAAAATATATGAAAATCAGGTGAAAATGAGAAAAATGGACCAGTTTGAGGAAAATCCTAAAATCAACTTATTGAGAAAAGTTTCAACTCTAACATGAGTGTTTGGTTAATGGGGACTTTGGAGAACGATGACATATGATTCATTGACTCTCCTATCTCTGAGATAGGATGAGCTGTGATGCGAGAAGGATAAAATGGGTTATCGCCAGCGAATCTTGCTTTACAAAAGGACGTGAAATTCCAAAACTTAACCTTGCTACCTTGTATTAATATTCATTGTAAAAATAAACGAAGAACAACTAATACTGAAATCCGATGGAAAAATTATTGTCATTATTAATATCATTATAATTAATGGTATTACCATTGGTGATTCCGTACTGCCCAAAATGACGGTCATGTAACAAAGGACGTAGGGCTACAGTTCCAAAATTATTAACAGATTCCTTTATTCCACATACTTATAAAGAAAAAAAGTGTAGAGAGGCTGGTCTCGGACTGAGCAAAGACATGACTAAGTAATGATTGTATTACCATTGGACAGTCATCGTTACACATAGCAATAATAAACATGTGGATGAAAGTCATTTTATTAATTGATTTTAATAATTTAGAAGTCATTTCAATGAAAAAGGACAGATGAAAACCCAATGAAGAAAGGATTTACCTGCTCACATCATACAAATGTCCATAATATTCAAATCGCCCCCCCCCCCCCAAAAAAAAAGGCTAAAATGGAAAATTGTTATTAATAACTACGAGTCTCTTTGATGAGCATTACTGTGCCAGTGCAGACAACAACTGAAGACTAATTAATTCTGGTTGTATTACGTTACTGAATATATCTTTTTATCGTTGGGAATGTCATTACGACGCAAACATGAAAACCCCTTTTCAGTTTAAATAACGCCGAAACTGGAAGAAAAAAACTAAGTCATCTTTAAACACGGGTGAAAATCCGTTGAATGACATTGAGGAAGTCTGACGTTCGCAATACCAGATACGATTAAATGTAATTCCACGGGAGGAAGGATCACATTTCCATGACAAACCAGTTTTTTTTAATACAAACATTCTCATGGTTTGCAACCTAGCATGGAATCGTTCAGGCAAATTCATTACGCCTCTTGTAGTTTGTTTATTTCCTTGTTTCCTTTCCTCACTGGGATATTTTTCCCCGTTGGAGCCCTTGGTCTTATAGAATCCTTCTCTTCCTACTAGAATAATAATAATAATAATAATAATAATAATAATAATAATAATAATAATAATGGAAAAGTTATTTAGCATTGAAATGAAATTATAATTGTCCTGTCCATTTCAAACAAAACAATAAATATCAAAAGAAACTGTAGGTTACAAAGAAGCATGGCGAGTTCTTGAGCTTTCCCTCTAAACTTCTAGAGAATAAGGTCAAAATTAAAATATTTCTGGCCGTAAGTCATTCCTTGACAATAAAAGCTTCCCTCACTTTGTTATAAGTTATTAAATCGTTGCTTCTACGTTTCTTTCCACAAATACCACGTAAGCAACCCTATAAAAATAAAAACTTTCTACAAAAATAAAAACTTGCTATAAAAATAAAAACTTGCTATAAAAATGAAAACTTGCTCATCAGTGCCTCAGATTGATTAATTATACCAATTTAATAGCGGTAGTAAAGTATCAAGATGAACAAAAGTTGTGAAAATCGTGATGACTGAAATGGAACCGAAGATGCCAAGGTGATATGAGAAAACAATATACTTTTCGAAATCTGAACAAAGGACTCGCACTAAAGCCCGGTCTGGCACTGCGGGGAGTCATCAACATTAATGGTTTATTACCCCACTTACTGCCACACCAGGGAGAAGGCAGGGCCAAAATATGGCACTTCAGAGCTATTAAATTCCGTGTGAAATGATTCCTATCCTGGTTTTGTTTTAGTGCTATTTTATGTTATTTGTTTTAGAATATTCTTTCCCAATTTAAGGTGTTACACTGATATCATATATTAAGAGGAAAGTATTACGAATATCCCAAGTACAAAGACCCTTAAAAAGTGAAAAGTGATACGACATTGCTTCAATCTGAGAGTGCTACACACTCATTAGCGTGAGTGCAAAGAGCAATAATTTTCCAGTACAGTTAACGTTTCACTAAAGAAATGGATCGTCCGATATAAATGACCTAGCACGAAAGTGTACTAGGTCATATTTCTAAATAGCAAGGAGAACACGCAAACACAAATGTAAAAATCGTGTAAGATATATAGGTCAGTTAAACGATGTGGCCTTAGATAATTGCTCTTGGACACCGTTTGTATCTTATTTCAAATTCTACGAGACCTTCCTTATAATAATTATAGGCAATTACATTTTACATAACTATTTTGTAAAGACATCTAGAACAATGGATTCATTATTATCATCAATACAGAGTGAAAGTACAAATCATTGGTGAATACCTGTTTGTCTAGGGGGAATCAACGTGCTGTTGACAAGCACTATGAAAGTTCCGAAAGTTAATATTCACGTAAAGATATTACTCATAAGGGATTCATCCAGGATTCATCAGTTAAAGGGTGAATGGGGCAGTGCCAGTTATTTTGCTTTTCTTCAAAGGCCACCCAATATTAGGGAAATGCGCTTACATTGGCCTTCTTTACCCACCACATTTTCTCATATAAGGAGTGGCACCAATTCATCCTTCTAGTTTCTTGGTAATAGCGGTGATGAGGATATCAAAATACAACTTTTTTCTCACCTTTTGCCGATACTAATCTCAATTTATAGCATCGTTGGCTCCTCAGAAATAGTCAGGGAGTGAACATGTTCCCAGAAATACTGGCAAATCAACCCTGGCGCCCCTCAACCCGATCCTTGCACACCGAGTGTTTCGGGAGATTCTATTAAACCCGATTAAGATTTGAACTCAGTCGGGTCCATTGAGTGGAGATCCCATGCAAAACCATTTAGCTGTCCATGTTGTGCACATACACACACATATATATATATATATATATATATATATAAATATATATATATATATATATATATAATATATACATAATATATATATATATATATATATATATATATATATATATATATATATATATATATATATATATATATATATATATATATATATATATATATATATATATACATATAATATATATATATATATATATATATATATATATATATATATATATATATATATATATATATATATCACAAATTATTAGTAATTTGTATTTTTCCTAACATACAGGAGACCCGTTAAGAATGACGGCTAAACATTTAGATAGATATGCACACACATGCACGCAGATTCATCCTTTCCAACGCGTAAAACTTACAAGAACACTTGAAATTCTAATGGAAAAACGGAAAAAATATAATGCTACGAAAATCAGACCAGTTCCGTACCTCTCAAAGCCATAGCTCAGAGATATCTCAGCTGTGTAAGTTCTAATCTTTATGAGCTGGCCTGGCTTTAACGACGCCAGACATTTATTTAAGAAATAATCCCTGTCTCTTTGAGGACAAAAAAGTGGGTAAGCAGACTCGCGGTCTCAATTTGTCCTCAGACTGTGTACTTTCATGACGTGATTGGTACTTCGGTATTACATTTTTGTTGATGTATGTATATGGGAAAAAGGGGCCAGAATGTACAGTTGCCTCAAAGTATTCCTTTACCCCTTACGCTTATGTTTTATGAAAATAGTATGGTAACACCGCAATGAAAGCCTATTTGTCTTGTAACGACGGACGTGAATGGTCGAGCTATTGGTATGCCAGTGCTCCTATTTTTATAAACACTACTGTAGACAATATATTAATGATATACGAATAATATTTCACATTACAAGTGAAATAAGTTGCTGTTAAATACTTAGAAAAATAGTATAGTAACAGAGTAGTAATAATAGCAATGGTAAAAATCATATTCATTCCTGATTAATCAGACATCGTCAACCTTCGTTACATTCAGTTGAGGCAGGCGTTTGCTGAAATCCAACTTTAGTTCATAGTAGATATATGGGTTCTTTTTCAGAACATAATTATTTGAATGGAAATACGCTTTCGATTTATATAATCCATCAATTTATAAAGAAATGAGATCATAAACCGCAAATTTCAAGACCTATAAATATAATTTCATAAAGGCAATTATGATAGCCATTGACAGGTCATGATACGGAAGGCTTGGGGAAAAATTAATAGACAACCCGATGTATAAAGGAACAAATATATCCAGTGTATCATTCATATATATATATATTTTTAATTCGAGCCACGTCTCACCAGAGTAGCCTAGATGGAAATTTCTCTGGGCGGTAATTAAACTCGAGTCATCTGAGTAACAACACACCTTGGTTGGTTTTATTTTGTCAATTTCGTTGGTATTATCAAACAATACTATATAGACCTTTTATAATACCTTGATAATGACAACAGGGACTCGATTAGATAAATGTTGTATAGCCATGTCATTATATAATAAGATAACTCCGATATCCTTGTGTCTTCAATACTTATTACAATACGGTGGGGGTCTGAAACAAGTTATTGACGTCAAACTAGCTGTTTCACAGATCTCGTTCAATATGTAATATTTCCCTCCACATATGACCTAACAAAACATCAAGAAGGAATCATCAGTCGCATGTTAATGTTTATGAAAATAAATTCCATGATGATCATTCTCAGAGTAGTAAGGTATAAATTCATGACGGACAGTTCGAGAATTTATCGGTTGTCAAAAGCCCACTTGACAACGGAATTACTTTAGGGAATGTAAGTGCTTCGTAAGATATCACTTTTAATACTAAATATTCTAGATAAGATAATTAGCAATTAAAACTTGCAACTAGATGCACCATAGATGGGTAGATACATAGAGATGAAGAGATGGATTGAATTGCTTTCAGTTATCGTCAGGTTTAGAATTTTTTTTTTTTTATTTTACATTTAACTTAAATGACTAAAGTGCACCCTCAGTTGAGCTGGCCTTGGTCTTAATCGTTGGTAAAAAATAAAATACCCAAGTCTTTTATTATATAATTATGAATTTTCTTTATTAAAATCAGCTGGATTCATCGATGAATTTATAGCAAATATCTGAAAACTATGTATTACAAATTTGTGATATTCAATGTTTAATCGCAATCATAACTTCGTATTAACCTTTTGTTTTAGTACTCAAGCGATACTGGTTGATTGAAGCTTATTTTTTTTTTTTCAGTTTCCATTCTCATAACATTCCTTACATTTGTGGGCAAGGTTTAGTGAAATCACTATGGAAATAAATTATTTAATTCTAGTTATACAATGTTGAATTGTAAAAAAGAAAATAAGTAAAACAAGATCGTATTTGAAACATTAATATTTTGTCCATCCACCATTATGTGCAATAACATCTTGCAATCTGTTTTGCATTGACGAGACGTGGTTATACACAACTTGTCGGTTGCGGCGGAACAGTTCCCAATCGTTGAGAACATGCTGGAAAAGACGCTGGTGGTTACGCTCCTGACCCTGCTCCCAGCTGTTGACGATGTTCCCCCAGACATTTTCGATCGGGTTCAAGTCGCATGCTTTGCTCGGCCAGGGAAGGAGAACAATGTCGCGCTGTTCAGCAAACCATGCTCGGACAATCCTCGCAGTATGGATGGAACAGTTATCCTAAAAGAAATAATATAACTGATTAATCATACTGTTAGAACAAGGTGGAAGGAGAACAATTTATATTTTCAATATAAATGACGGCAAAATAATGCCGTTTAGTCCAGCAAAAGGAGTCACAATAATGATTAATAAAAGGGCTTGAGTAGCCAAGGAGGAGACGTGGGTGTTGTGTGTTGATAAGAATATTTGGTCTACTTTTCATGAAGAGGCAAAAAGTACCTTTTAACAATTTCAGTGGCTTTATTTGGCCGCTTTAGATTCATCAGGGAATGTAGATCAATGATGTTGATGTAAGATCCTTTTACAGTTATAAAACTAATAAATCCAAGACAAAAGTCTTATTGAGTAATTTGAAACTACTTTATGACCAATATCAGCAATGAGTTGATACCATATTTGTCAAGAAAGGGCATTCATATAACTAAAAAAAACAAAAAAAAAAACAATGCAAATACCTGCATGAAAATTATCTGCTCAGGATAAGGAAGAGCATAAGCGCGAACGGAAGGAACCATCACCTCTTCCAAAATTTCGAGATACTGCTCAGCGTTGAACCTTCCACTGATCTCGGCCAATTCACCAACGCCATGCAGGTGTATCCACCCCCAAACGTTACAGGTGATATGGCCGCTTCTGGCTACTTGATAAATATTCTGGCTGTCGTATCTCGTGTTATCACGCCTCCAGCAATGCAGACGACCATGCGTGTTAGAAGCGAAGGTCTTTTCGTCACTGAAAATTACTCTGCCCCAGAAGTCTAACCCCTCTTCCAAATAACGTTGAGCAAATTCCAGCCGTGCCGTTTTATGACGATCCTCCAGCTTTTGTTTCACTGCCGGAGTCCTATGGTGGATACCGTCTGCATGGAGCCTATTTCTTATAGTTCCAGACGAAACACGCAATTTCAGTGTGTCCCTTATGGCAACTGCATTTATAAATGGGCTTTGCGTGGCTACTTCCGAAATCGCCCTATCTTCTTCTGGGGTCGTTTTTCTTGGCCCACCAGCTCTTGGCCTGTCGTTGAGGTTTCCAGACTCTTCCCATCTTCGACACCAAAGTCGAACTGTTGGCAATGAAATTCCTAATTCTCTTGCAATACGTTTGTAAGACATGCCAGAGTGTCTCATGCCTACAATTCTGCTCCTATTGCTGTTTCTTTGTTGATTGCGATCTATTGTCTACTCTAGTCACTAAACCGCTACTCAAGAGAATGACATAATGGACTAACAGAGGTCACGACATCACTTACTGGCCCCGCCTCTCTCTCTCTTTCTGAGTTATACAGCTTTAATCGAGTCCCTGTGTCATTCTCAAGGTATTAAAAAAGGTTTATATAGTACTGTTCGATAATACCAACGAAATTGACATAAAATAAACCCAACCATAGTTCAGTCTCTCTCTCTTATCTATATGAGTACGATTTTATCGGTGTGCAACCATATCTACCAATGATATAAAGACCATCAGGGTGGTTAAGGTGTGTTGTTACTCAGATGACTCGAGTTTAATTACCGCCCAGAGAAATTTCCATCTAGGCTACTCTGGTGAGACGTGGCTCGAATTAAATATATATATATATATATATGAATGATACACTGGATATATTTGTTCCTTTATACATCGGGTTGTCTATTAATTTTTCCCCAAGCCTTCCGTATCATGACCTGTCAATGGCTATCATAATTGCCTTTATGAAATTATATTTATAGGTCTTGAAATTTGCGGTTTATGATCTCATTTCTTTATAAATTGATGGATTATATAAATCGAAAGCGTATTTCCATTCAAATAATTATGTTCTGAAAAAGAACCCATATATCTACTATGAACTAAAGTTGGATTTCAGCAAACACCTGCCTCAACTGAATGTAACGAAGGTTGACGATATCTGATTAATCAGGAATGAATATGATTTTTACCATTGCTATTATTACTACTCTGTTACTATACTATTTTTCTAAGTATTTAACAGCAACTTATTTCACTTGTAATGTGAACTATTATTCGTATATCATTAATATATTGTCTACAGTAGTGTTTATAAAAATAGGAGCACTGGCATACCAATAGCTCGACCATTCACGTCCGTCGTTACAAGACAAATAGGCTTTCATTGCGGTGTTACCATACTATTTTCATAAAACATAAGCGTAAGGGGTAAAGGAATACTTTGAGGCAACTGTACAACAAAAAATTTCCGTTTTCTGCTCATACTGAATATTTCTCTGCTCTAGCATCTTTCCTATATATATAAGGAGCATTCTCTCTCTCTCTCTCTCTCTCTCTCTCTCTCTCTCTCTCTCTCTCTCTCTCTCTCTCTCTCTCTCTCTCTATATATATATATATATATTTACTAGTTACAACTCAAAAACTTATGAAAAGAGCAATGATGGTAATAACATTAAGAGATAGTAAAAGAGCAACATGGATACGAGAGCAAACTAAACTAGAGGATATTCTAACAACATGTAAGAAATAGAGATGGACATGGGCAGGTCAAATAATGTGAATGACAGACAATAGATGGATATTAAGAATAACAGAATGGGTCCCGAAAGATTGTATATGGAGCGGGAGAAGGAAGAGAATATGATGGATTACAGAACTAAGTTTGCGGGCGTGGATTGGCACAGAAAGACCATAAACAGACCCAAGCGGAAGGTCATGTCAGAGGCCTTTGTTCAGCAGTTGACTAGTAACGACTGATGATACACACACACACACACACACACACACACACACACACACACATATATATATATATATATATATATATATATATATATATATATATATATATATGTCCCATGTCAACAGACAATGAGACATCGAAACATGGTTTTTTTTTTTTTCACTTTATTACAAAAGGTTCGTGATACACTGTGTACAGCCGACATTCTCAGGTGAGCGCCTTGTCTAAAAAGAACACACAAAGGCTACTGGCTACCCTCGCAAGCAAGATGCAATCTTGCTACAACAACATGCTGAATTGCTAGGTTTTGTGGAATTCTCATGATTACAGAGTTCATTTACTTTGACATGTAACACATATTTTCATACAAGGATTAGGACATATATTCATATATATATATATATATATATATATATATATATATATATATATATATATATATATATATATATATGTGTGTGTGTGTGTATGTACGTGTGTGTGCTTAAATACTGAATATATATATATATATATATATATATATATATATATATATATATATATATATATATATATACACACAACACTAAATAAAGATGTCTGAAGCAAAGTCTTCTTCTTGAGATAAAAAAAAAAACAGCATTTGATCGCATTAATTGGCAGACAAGTAAAATTACTTTACAGCCTATAAGATACCTAACGTTACTAAAGGACTGTTAATCAACTTGTGATAACATTGAGGTCATATATGACCAAACACCTTACAGAGAATAACATACTGTAAGGAGCTCAAGGCATAATCCTCTGTTCAAGAATTATCTGGCTACCATAGATGCACACATGAATAGGCAGGCGTGTCTCAACCTTGTTATCGAGTCTAGCCAGCCTTCCAGGTGGTATTTCATTTCAGCTTTGAAACTCGAACACAATACAAGGGGATCTCATCATTTCTAACGATGAAGATATTAATCAAAACAAGGATGTTGAAATTAACAATGGGAATCTCGACAGGCAGTCACTCAGAGAGAGAGAGAGAGAGAGAGAGAGAGAGAGAGAGAGAGAGAGAGAGAGAGATGAACTAAATATATGAAATGATGTCTTATCACAAGACAAACAAACTACAAATGATTTGATGAAGCGTAAACAATAACATTAGAGCTTACACGTAATGACTCGGCCAGCCATACACCTTTAAAAAACGTTTCTGCACGCAAACGATATAATGTAGCTACGGCCACAGAAAATAATGAGCAAGTGCAAAAGATATGTTGTGAGTACAGAGTATGACTTATTTGATTGGATAGGTAACGAGAGAGAGAGAGAGAGAGAGAGAGAGAGAGAGAGAGAGAGAGAGAGAGAGTGATATATAAAAATAAATTATTAATAACGATAACAATATTTTCTTCAGGTACCATTTACTCATTCTTTACGGAATGAGGAATAAACATTATAATGGTAACAACGTTTAGCCAAGAAAAGAGGATTTTTCCATACATCTAAAAAGGATTAAAGAAAAACAGTAATTTTAAAATTTCCAAGTATCCGATGACAGCAAAGAATCTTTCTATTAAAAGGCACACTTTTCGTTAAATTTATGTAAGAAACCCGAAAAACTGCATTACTACGTCCTAAATTTTAACATATCCAAACGAAAAAGTCGAGTCTCAAAATGTTAACAACACTATCGATCAAGCAGACGACATCTTCGCAACCAATGAAACATCTGATGACCCCAATTGGGAGAAGACTAGCACATCGGATACCTTCCAGGTAGTGAAGAATATTGCCAAGTTAATGAGAAATCTCCCAAGAGTTGATAGCGCAGACCCGGTTTTCCTTATTTCCCAGGAACTTTTCCCATTCAAGACTGATAAGAAACTCGAGAGGAATTTGGGACATTTTTATAGTTCAGGGGCTTAATGGGTGTAAGGCCTTATCGCCTCAAAAGAATCCAACTCATTGGCAACAACTCTCTGACTTCCGACCGAAGGTGATGACAGTGTAATTGCTTTCAGCGTCGAAAAAAACTTTGGCAGAAAAGATTCGGGGTCAATCGCAAAGATCGACGATTTTACCATTATGCATTTCACTGCATCTTTGATCAGGCCAGAAGCAATGAGCTATTATTTCTTTTACTTGTTATGCACTAAAATTCCAGATGAAAAATATAAAAGATGTTACAAAGAAACAGCGAACCGAAAATAGAGGGAAAGAAAAAAACATTGTATGAAAAAAAAGACACCGAAAAAAAGTCTTGCCTCGGGAACTTCCAAGAAAATGGGGATACACTTTGTTGAGACAGGATCCTCTCAAAACCAATTAAACTCTCTCTCTCTCTCTCTCTCTCTCTCTCTCTCTCTCTCTCTCTCTCTCTCTCTCTCTCTCTCTCTCTCTCTCTCCTTCCGTGTGTTTGTTAACTCACAATGGTACTCTGTTCGGGTTAAGGACACCACCGAACAAAGATACAGTAATACCGCTTATTGGCCCTATCTCTTAGAAAGCATAAGATGCCGAGATCATCTATGTATTTCTGAACCAGAAAATGGGATTCTGAAATTTATGAAAACCGTAAGATAGCATGGGTAAAAAATAAAGATAATTATCATCATCATTATTATTCAACTGGTGCATACATTCATCTAGAAAATGCTAAAACGACTATACATACAGTATATTAAGAAAGCCTTAGAAGAAAGATAATTCAAATGTTAGGTAATAAACAAATATACAGGAACGAAACTTTATAAAATGAAGAGAAAAAAAAATAGGATACGACCAGAGTTTGAACTTGAGCATGTGCCATGTGGCCATTATCTTAAATGCTGCTGCATTTTACCTTAGATTACCTTAAGACTTATTTCTATTTTCCTTAAATTTTAAGGTAGTAAAGCCGAAATTACCTGGAATTACCTAGAAATCATGAAAATTACCTCAAACTAAGGTAATTAGTTTAAAAGTTTAAACCTTGGTTACAACAAAGAAATTAAAAATGGTAGGAATAAAACCAGAAAGTACATGGCAATGTTGCTGGAGGTTTCGAAGTAACATTAGAGTTTCACTTAAAGTAACAAGCATCCGCCTCCATAACACTGACAGGATGGCCGTAACATGTTGCAACGAAGGTAATAAAAGATGTTTGGCGTTGATGAGTGTCCCATCAAGCCAGCTGCCCTAAATGACGATGTTGACACATAGCAAGACGAGAAGTACATGCACTCAGGTCGATTAAGAAAATTGTTTAATCATATACAGTTTATGGATTGTTTGGGTGGAATTTTGATGAATTATGTGCGACACAAAGCTCTAGGGAGGACAAAAAAAAAAAAAAAAAAAAAATATATCAACAATAGTATAACAGAATAGCAAAAACATGTAACAATTTTAACATAACCTTGGAGTTATAGACACTTAGAAATAATCCACATATTTCTGACAGTAATTAATAAAGTTTGAGTTCCAAAATAACTGCCATTCCTTTAAAGACAAAATTGTGTAGGCAAATCCTGTATATGACCTAAAAAACTTTAGAAGTTTATAAACACGTTCCTTACGATTCACTTGGTAATTAATTGATTAAGATTAATTACACAAGAAAGGTTATATCTACTGTAAAAGTTATCTTCGTCATCTGTAGATAACTTAAAAAGGACACTACGATTACGCCATTGCCTCCCGATTGAATATTTGATAGAAGTAAGCATCTAAAGTTCTAGAAAAAAAAATAATAAAGAATCCCAGAAAGAAGAAGAATGATGGAGATCAGTGTGAAACATTTGAAAATAAGTTTTTATAACTTAGCTAACAAAAACAGTTTTAAATAGTTGATGCTCAAACGGATAAGTAAGACTTAAGAGAAATAACACGTGAAAAATACCAAGAATTACGACTTATTACCATGGATATATGCAAATAAAACATAATAGGAGAAAATATCTTTCAGACTATAAACTCTGAAAAAAAAAAATACATGAAGTACATATGAAAAATTTTCAACAATATCATTTATATTTTAGGAAATAATAATTGAAAAATTACAGCATATCATTCTCCCAGAATTATCCAAATGTCAGCTTTTGTTGGATGAATGTGGTAATAACTCCTGTGTTGATTTCCTCTGGAGACACCCTTGTTAGGGGAAAATGACATACTGATAAAAGTGTCTTATGCTTTTAGGCAATTGATATATGCCAAGGAAAACCAGGTTTTCATATCATAATGAAAACCGGTACTTGATAATATAAATATCTTTATTCATTTATAAGTTTTTTTTTTTTTATTCTTCTGGGAATAGCAGTTACAAGCGAACTTTTACTGAATGTGAAGGTTCATAAAATGTTACAACAGACTTGGAAAATTACAAGAAAAAGGGAAAAAATTCTTCAGACAAAGGACCTAGAGTACAGTATTATATATATATATATATATATATATATATATAAAACTAACTCAACAGAGAAAAAAAAATTAAAGCGCTGGTCTTACGTGAGTAGGCTCCATTTTAATGGTAAATAAAATTTCCATTGTGGTTCATCATATGGTCGACGTTTTGAAAAGGGAAATATAACATGACAGAATGATCATTTGTGTTTTCTTTCCCCCAGAACGTACTCTTGCTAATGGCCAATTTGTTTCAATAAATCTTCCTAAGAGCCCAAAATCTCTAACAAGGCTTTCGTACACCATAAGCTCTATTCATAATCATCATCATCTCCTCCTACGCCTATTGACTCAAAGGGCCTCTTTTACTATATTCATTTCATAAATGATCGGTGCTTGAAGCTCTACAGTATACCCAATGTGTCTTTGTGCCTTCAAAAATGCAATTAATAGGTATGGATATGGAAGATTCCCGGCATACTTATTTAGTGATTAAACTCTAAAAATTTTGACACTTCACAAAAACCATCCTATCCTAGGTAAATAAATAAAACAATTCTATTGTACCTTTCGTAAATTTCTGAAAGAAATTATCTTTAAAACGAATGCCCGTTGTAGGCTTTCTACTTTGTGTTTTTTATTAAGTTTGTTTTGTATACTACTAATATTATGAGAATAACGTGAAAATATCAATCAAAAGAAGGACGGTCATGTTAACCAAGGCCAATTCTATTGGCCTTGATGTTAACATATCTACCCAAGGAATATTACGCACAGTCTCACAGCTTGAACCTAAGTACTTCCATTTGGTATACCTATTCAGTAGCCAGTGAAGATAAATAGTGCAAAATGAGATCCTTACCTATAAACGATCGCTGTTACACAGTAGAATTTTTTATATATACAGTATATAACATATATATATATATATATATATATATATATATATATATATATATATATATGTGTGTGTGTGTGTATCTATATATATATATATATATATATATATATATATATATATATATATATATAGATACACACATATGCACATATATCTAAATCTTGAAAGATAAATACATACATAGATGTATATATACATATACATAGGTATAATTTATGTATGTATGTATGTACAGTATATGTATGAATGTATGTATATATATATATATATATATATATATATATATATATATATATATATATGTGTGTGTGTGTGTGTGTGTGTGTGTGTGTGTGAGAGAGAGAGAGAGAGAGAGAGAGAGAGAGAGGAGAGAGAGAGAGAGAGAGAGAGAGAGAGAGAGAGAGAGAGAGAGAGAGAGAGGAGAGAGAGAGAGAGAGAGAGAGAGAGAGAGAGAGAGAGAGAGAGTGTGTGATGTGTCCATGTTTACCTCAGGTTACAGAATAGTAAAACGACTGATTATAGCTCATGGGTTAGTCTTATTGACATCTCCCGGCTCACAATACAATAAAACAGGGGATCCGTATGACATTGACTTAATAACGCACATAAAGTCAGATTTAAGAAAAGATGATATTAAAGGGGAAATGCAGAATAAATCAGATTTGTATATAGTTCATTTTTTAAAGTAATTAACGGTTTCCAAGATATTTCTCTAGGCGTACTCTTCAACATGGACCTAGATGTTATGATGCCAGAAAACCTCAAATCAATCAATCAATCAATTTTCAACATGGATTTAGGTCAGATTTTGATCAATTCAGGCAATACATAACCAATGATTCATTTGCATACCGGTTTTGATATTACATGTTTATGGTATTTAGTTCTTATTTATATTACATTGGATGATTATCCCGAACAAACAAACAAAAAAGTTATGAAAAATTTATATTATCTAATAGATTATAATAAATTCTATGGCTACTATTGATTATCATGTTTTTAAATGTGCTTTTATATTTAGTCATTACACATACACTTATTTTTTTGTAAAGAAGAGGTAACCTGGAAAGGATGCCGTAATGTTTTATTCATTGGTTAATTTTTCTTTAACAAGAGGCAAGAGAATTTTTCCTTGGTTTAATTCATACATTTCCGAAACTAAAAATGACCTACATAGAAAGGTACATAGGATAAGAATGGAATGCTATTTTTTTCTAGATCATATCTATGGAAGAAAATAATTAATAACAGCCAAAAATCGTAAAATATCAGTTGGAATTATATTATTATTATTATTATTATTATTATTGTTGTTGTTGTTGTTGATTGCTAAGCTACAACCTTAGCTAGAAAAGCAGAATGCTACAAGCCTAGGGGCTCCAACAGGGAACATAGTCCAGTGAGAATAGGAAACAAGGAATAATGAAATATTTCAGGAACAGTAACATTAAAATAAATATCTCCTATATAAACTATAAAAACTTTAACATAGCAAGAGGAAGAAAAATAACATAGAATTGTGCGTCCGAGTGTACCATCAAGCAAGAGAACTCTAACCCAAGACAGAGGAAAACCAGGGTACAGAGAACAATGGTTTGATTTTCGAGTGATTTTAAAGCGCAATAGACTCCGAACCCCATATATAAAAACTAAGGCTACACTGTTAGAAAAAAAGGTAAAAATCCTGGAATAAATGTTGCCAGTCATTTATCGTTTTAAAAACGGATATATTGATGTAAGGGAGGGAGTGATATTACGGTCACCAACCCGTTAAAGATAATAAAAGAGTAAGGTAAAATTACTGTCACCTATATTTTACTAAAATACGGCTGATGACAGTATATTTTTACGCAGAAATTCCGATAAAAATTACGGTTTTGTTAACAGTGTATATAATCACGACATGCAGTAAATAACCTAGTGTAACCTTGGAGTAATAACAAGGGAAATAAGTATCAATAATGAAAAACGTTAAACATATAACGATGCTGGGGATGCCATCAATATTAATAACAAAAACCAGAAAGAACCGGGATACATTTTTTTTTTTTTTTTTTTACCATTCACATATATCATAGACATCCTTGACAAAAAAAGCGAACACCAACTTTAGTCTATCCATTCCCCTAAACGACAAAGCACCAGCTGTTCATCCAACCATCACTTATCAGTTAAAAGAAATACGGATGAAATAACTAATCTTCTCCAAAATGGATTGGCTATTCTTCAGCCCGACCAAATGAACATAAATCTACGGGAGTAAACGGGAAAGAAATATATACCCGCTTCTTTCTCCTAAACTGTACACACAAAAAAAAATATATTACCGAAGTTATAGCTTCACAAAAACAAACAAAGCGCTTTATGCATTGAAAAAAAAATGTTTAAAGTATCTTTCACGTCAAAAAAAAGGAAAGTTTCATTTACTTGTCGTGAGAGAGAGAGAGAGAGAGAGAGAGAGAGAGAGAGAGAGAGAGAGAGAGAGAGAGAGAGAGAGAGAGAGAGAGAGAGCTTATTGACAGCAACGTTACTTAGACTTGGTGTTTTGTAATTAACGAGAAGAAAACCAACAAAACTTCCCTCCCAAAGAAAACAAAAGAGAAGAAGGGAGAAATCACCATAGGCAGTCCAGCTTCAAATCTTCTAAAGAAAAAAATGAGAGGAAAAACCTTGAAGACACTTAGGGAAATGAAACGGCTGGAAGACTAGACTGGGGAGATTGATTTAGAAAAAAAAAAAAAAATCAGGGAGGTAGGGAGTAGGAGCTCAGGGACTGGAAGGAAACTTTCAACTGTAGAGGCTTTGTTCTTTAGAGTTTTGTCTTCTTTTGTTTTCAGTGGGAACTGCTTCACTCAGACTTGATAGCACGCTTTCAATTCCAGAATAAAATACATATTGAAATCGAGAAGTATTTCTGCTTCACTGCCTATCTATTCACTACACACACAAAGATTTGTATATACACGTGCATTCTGTATATTATATAAGTATATACATAAATATACACACACACACACACACATATATATATATATATATATATACATATATATATATAATATTTTTATATATGTGTTTGTGTGTGTGTACTGTGTACATATACACACATATAAATACATATATACTGTGTGTATATGTGTGTACTGTATACATCTATATATATATATATATATATATACATATATACTGTACATATAATATATATATATATATATTTATATATATATATATATATATATATATATATGTGTGTGTGTGTGTGGGTGTGTGTGTGTATGTGTGTACTGTATACATACACAAACACACACACACACACATATATATATATATATATGTGTGTGTGTATGTGTGTGTACTGTATATATATACACATATATATACATATATATATATATATATATATATATATATATATATATATATATATATAGTTAATGGAAACGAGAGAGATGAAGTAATGAATGACAATATGGATTATAAAAGAATGAAAGTCGTTGCTATGTGTAATTCTCTTGAAGCAGATACAGCAGATAATGACAAGATGAGAAAAAAAGGAATCACAAATTAGGAGAGGCAAGAATAGTAGCAGGATGTACAAAAGAGATTGATAGGACAAGAGACTACGGTGATTTACGGAGGCTATAGCAGTAATGTATAATGGAATTGTAGAACCAAGCTTTGTTTATAAAAGTGGAATTCGGATGTTGAATACAAATAGTAGATAAATAGGTTGATGCTAATACGATGAACCATCTGCTCACTTTATCTTGTGACGGAAGAATTCTGTGAGAGTTTGATTATGTGAACCGCATGGTGAACAAGTTTAGTATAAAAAAGGTCATAATTGAGAAATTTTAGTGCTTAGGGTCAAAAGTAGAGAGAAAGAGTTGGGTAGATGTTGTGAAAACGTACTGTAAAAGAAGGAATATTTCAGAACCATGAGAATGTAAGATATATGGGTTGAACATACAGCGTCTTTAGGTAGTGGTTTTGTAGTTCCAACGAGGAGCTTTCTTGGTACGCGTACGAAGTGACGGCATTGAATGTTTTTATTGCCGAGGGGCAATCAAGGAGAAACGTAGCTTCAAAATGAGGTGGTTTTATTACATAGCATCATCCCATGTCAAGGAAAAAAAAACTACATGTTGAAGATATATATATATATATATATATATATATATATATATATATATATATATATATATATATATATATATATATATATATATATATATATTATTAGCCTTTGAAATGAAATGTCTGAGAAGAATCTGTGGTGTAAGATGGGAGGACAGAATTACGAACGAGAGAGTGAGAGAAATGGCTGGTGTTGGGGACACAATTCTGATTAGAGTGGAAGATATTCAGAGGATATGGTTTGGGCATGTACAGAGGATGGAACAGGACAGATGGCCAAAGATAGTGCTTCATGGTCAAGTGGCCGGAAATAGACCGAGAGGACGACCAAGAGATACATGGGTGAAAACCTTCAAGAAAGCAAATAGAGGCGAGACATTTCAGCAGCTGGCACAGATGGCATTGGATAGGAGTCTCTGGAGAGAATGGCGATATCAGATGCAGGACCCAACCCGGAGAATTCCGGACGGGATTTAGTGAGTGAGTGAGTGAGTTATATATATGTGTGTGTGTGCGTATGTGTATATATGTATATATATATATATATATATATACATATATATATATGTGTGTGTGTGTGTGTGTGTGTGTGTGTGTGCGTATGTATATATATATATTTATCATATATTATATATTTGTACTATATACATCTGAGTATATATAAATTTATAAAGGCAGATTTTCCGGATGGCCGTTTAGTTTTAAAACATGTCGCAGCCATTTTCTGCTCTCTTTTGTGGTTTGGTTATAATCGAAATAATTGATTAATATTACTGGCACTTGAATTAATTCCACTGGTCAATAACTAGGACAGGCATTTAACTTATTATGCTTTGACTTCGTCCGTTAGTGTTTCCAACAAAATGGTTTTTCCTACGATATTTGAAAGAAAAAAAATGGCAACCCAAGGAATGGCGTTAAGAGTTGCTGACATGTTCGGTCTGTAAACTTCGTCTCGAAAAGTCCGAAAATGACATTTAGCCCTTTTTCTTTGTTGGTGTCATTTGCTCCATTTTCATGTCCTTTCTGTTGTTTAATTCTTTCATTGCTACTAAAACTTCTGTTAAAAAATTTAAATACACTTAGTAACAGGATAATTCTATCTACATTTAGATCGCTGTTTTTGTAGAGAATAATTATCAGATTACCATCTGATAATGTTATCGTTTATTTTGTATTATTCAAGTTCTTGCTATTACTTGTCATGCATCAAGTAGCCATTGTTTCCTTGCCCACTTTTCTTTGGAAATGTTGACACACCAAGTCTCCATACCACAGTATAACCAAGTTGGCTATAATTACAGGGATTTCCATCTCCTTGCTGAACTTTCTAATATATAAAAATCGATTGGTCGCATGTCTCCGCTTTATATTTCATTTACTTCAGTCTTTTAATATGCAAACCTTCGGTCAGTTCTATTTACTTGCGTTAGACACATCTCTATGTCGGGAAAAAAAATATTCCTCTGGAACTGTATCATCTACATTAAACTCGAAATATCGAATCCGGAGAGAAAATTAGAAAACAATGTTCAATATCTCGTGACCATATTAACTAAGCAGTGAGAATTATTAAGAAGCTCATTACCATTATCAACTATTATTAATTATTATCAATTATTATTATTAATTATTATTACTATTACTATTATTATTATTATTATTATTATTATTATTATTATTATTATTATTACTTGCTAAGCTACAACTCTGGTTGGAAAAGCAGCATGCTATAATTTATGCCCAAGAGCTCCAACAGGAAAGGGAATAAGGAAATCAATAAACTAAGATAGAAGTGATAAACAATAAAAATATATTAAGAACAATAATATTTAAATAATTCTTTCATACTTAAACCTTTAAAACTTTAAAGGAACAACAAGAGGAAGAGAAATAAAATAAAATAGTGTGCTCGAGTGTACCCCAAGGCAAGAGAGAACTCTACCCCAAGGCAGTGGAAGACCATGGTACAGAGGCTATGACACTGCCCAAGACAAGAGAACAATGGTTTGATTTTGGAGTGTCCTCCTAGAAGGGCTGCTTACCATAGCTAAAGAGTCTCTTCTATCGGTAGCAAGAGGAAAGTAAACATTAAACAATTATAGTGCAGTAGTTAACCCTTTGAGCGAAGAATTGTTTGGTAATATTGGTATTGTTAGATATATGAGGACAGAGGAGAATAATGCAAAGAATAGGCCAGTCAAATCGGTGTTTGTGTAGGCAAAGACACAATGAAACCGTAATCAGAGAGAGGGATCCAATAGTACTCTGTCAAAGGACCCAATAACTCCCTGGCGGTAGTATCTCAACGGGTGGCTGGTGCCCTGGCCATAGATAGGATATATATTAAGAGATCTTGCAATATTTGTTACGTAATATTGATTTACAGTTCTTCTAAAAACCAATGAAATCGTAAGTGAAAATACAGAAACAAAGCAAATAGTTTAGTACCACACAAACCACCTACAGTACCACAGATGTATTTGTTTAATTTCACGTCATTGTTACTATACATTTTCATACAAGTGAAATTGTTATCTGCATCAGAAGTAGCTAGGTACAAGCTTCAGTTTGAGACGACAATATTTGACCAATGATTATCAATATTTTAAATTCACTATCTTAAGCACTTTAGAAAAGCTCTCTTTCCTGTAATGCACTACTGGCTAAATATCTTGAATTCACTATCTTAAGCACTTTAGAAAAGCTCTCTTTCCTGTAATGCACTACTGGCTAAATATCTAGAATTCACTATCTTAAGCACTTCAGCAAAGCTCTCTTTCCTATAATGTACTATTCGATCCTTTTAAATTTGTTTCAAGCAATAACCAGAACGTAAGTTAATGTCAATAATCATTTTCGATCAAGGTAAACGCGGAAATTCTTGTCACCAATAAACGGGAATACACACACACACACACACACACACACACATATATATATATATATATATATATATATATATACATATATATATATATGTATATATATATATAATATATATTATCTTTATGAAAGCCAACTATTTTCAAATATACCCCTTTAAATGGCATACGATTCTTCCTTACCAAGAAGAATATTTGGGGCCCATAAATTACAATCGATCCCATTGTGTCTTCCAAATCTCAACTTCCAATTCAGCCCTAAAGTAGAAAGGCTCCAGTGTCAATCATGTGCGTCGGATTCCCAGGTGGGACTAAAATCCACTTTTAGACTTTAAATGCTTAGGTGGTCTAAATCTACTCAGGGGCCCCTATTCTCAATGAAAGAGATGCTGGCTGAATCTGCAATTTAAATTAGGCCTAGACGCCGAATCAGCCAAATTTCTTTTGAAGCTTCTAAAAAGAAAGGCGAAGATTTCTTTACCTAATTCTCAAGACGAAAATCTAATTTCTCAGAATTTACCTTACTCAGGAGAACACATTATATTAAATTATCAACATTTGCATCTTCAGGCATTAGTGATTCAGATGCTTTATATGAAAATAAGCATTCTCTCTCTCTCTCTCTCTCTCTCTCTCTCTCTCTCTCTCTCTCTCTCTCTCTCTCTCTCTCTCAGATACAAACTTCCGGTGAAAGGAAAAAAGTATTCAATTAATATGGTAACTCCATTGTCTAAGACTTGTTTCCAAAAAGCGGAAAGTTTCAAAAAGAGTAATTTTCTTCATTATATAGATGTCGAACTATTATAGTGCAATGCGTAAAAACACTGCGAAAGGCAATTACTGGTAATAAAAGAGTAATAATCGAAATCACCGAAATAGGAGAAACAATCCAATTATCGAAACTGAATAACCCATTTCAGGGAAGGAAAAGCTATTATAACTGACAAAGAAACGTATGTCCCAATGAGCTTCCGAGATCAAGACGCCATTGAGCCGGTTCTCCTCCTGAACATATTCCAGAATCCAGGTGGACTATTCAAAATAATTATTTTTAGCATACACTTTCTATTTAAAACAATTTTGTCAATTAATATCCGAGATTCTTTTCGTTCGAAAAAGTTTATTTTCAGCATCCATAACTTTCACTCTCCTGAAGGTATGACACTGGGTTAGGTTGTCCAAAATAAAAATGGAATGAGCTTGTACTAATCTTTGCCATCCCTTGTTATGGCACCATTTAAAATTGTTCAAATATTAAAACCCGTATACAACCCTGAATTTCTGAGGTACACAATATCAATTTCTTCAACATCTCACCCATTCTTTTCTCGACAACTAGTTGAAAGGCGAGATACATTTGAATTAAAACAGGTCTTTTATCATTTAACATTCCAGCTATGCGGTTCTTAACTTTCATTTAAATAATAGACCCTTTGAAAGATTTAGTGAAAATGTTGTATTCCCTCTCTATAAGAAATCACATCTTGTAACCAGAATATTTTACATACAATAAAATACCCTTTTAAATTCATTGATAAAAGGATCTCCCATCGCCGAAATAAAAATCATTCTTCGTAAGGAATCATATTTTCTACTTTCTTTCATGCAAGAACTAATAGTTAATTCATGAATAAATAAAGCATAACCAACTTTTAAAAATTAAACAAATGGAATTTTCTTTTTTACTAAAAGTTAGTTTCAGTATGTTGTTTATCTTCAAGATGAAATTGTTTAGTGATCATTTACATGATGATGATGATGATGATGATGATTATTATCATTATTATTATTATTATTATTATTATTATTATTATTATCATTATTATTATCATTAGCTACGCTTCTGCCCTATTTGGAAAAACGGGATGCTATAAGCCTGAGGGCTCCAACACTGAATAATAAATAGTCAAGTGAGGAAAGGAAATAAGGAAATAAATAAAAAAAAGTACCGAACAACTAATATAAAATATTCTAAAAACAGTAACAACTTTAAAATAAACCTTTCATTATATAAACTATAAAGAGAGGCTTATGTCAGCCAGTTGCAATTGCATAAAATCATTATTAACAAACGGTTGTCGTAACCAAAGTAAACCGACCATGGCTTGACAGGCTTGTGTTAACGAATACAGGGCAGTGAACCCTAATCCTTAAATCTATTTAAATTTTCAAATGACTTTCCTGGAAATATTTTGATAAACTCCCTCTTAAGTCCCAACTCCAATTACCTCTAATATAAGCTTAAAGTTTTGTTAAGTGCACCCCCTTGCCATAAATAACTACGAGTTTTAGATAGCGTTCTAAAGCTCTGAACTCGGTGCTTTATAAAACTAAATATAATTATTTAGGGTTATAGTTCATAGTTCATAAGGGCTGGCACTGGTCTGGAAGATGACAGCTCTAAACAATAAGGAATACATCCCACTATATAGACATACTGTAAATAAAGATAGTTAGAAAGCCCCCACTGAGAAAGGAGTTAGACAGGTAGACCCAACATCTAAAATATTCACAGCGTAATTAGAAGAAGTTTTTAAGAATTTATAATTGGAAAATGTAGGAATTAATATTAATGAGGAATACCTTAACAACGTAAGATTTCCAAAGACATAGTTCTGTTTAGTGAACCTTAAGAGGAATTGCAAAAGAGGATAGAAGATTTCATTAGAGAAAGCAGAAATTTAATACTGACAATGAATATGAATAAAACTAAGATGAGGTTCAATGAAAATGCAGAGCCAGCAAATAAGGGTTATGGACGAACTTCTAGTCTAGAGATTGTTATTATTATCATTTCTATTATTACTAGCTAAGATACAGCCCTAGTTGGAAAAGCTAGATGCTATAAGCCCAAGGGCTCTAACAGAAAAATAGCCCAGCGAGGAAAGGAAATAAGGAAATAAATAAACTATATGAGAAATAATTAACAATTAAAATAAAATATTTTAAGAACAGTGGCAACATTTAAACAGATTTTTCATATATAAACTATAAAAAGACTTATGTAAGCCTGTTCAAAATAAAAACACATACTGGAAGTTTGAGCTTTTGAAGTTCTACTGATTTAACCACACGATTAGGGAGATCATTTCACAACTTTGTCACAGCTGGAATAAAACCTCTAGAATACTGTGTAGTATTGAACCTCATGATGGAGAAGGCCTGACTATTAGTATTAACTGCATACCTAGTATTACGAATAGATTGAACTGTCCGGGAAGATCTAAATGTAAAGGATGGTCAGAATTATGAAAAATCTTATGTAACATGCTTAACGAAATAATTCAAACACGATGCCATAGTTAATACCTAGAACAGCAATAAGAACTTTATAGACCGCAAGTTCCTCTCCAACAAGTTAAGATGAGAATCAGCAGCTTGAAGACCAGACAGGAGAACAATGCTCGAAACAAGGTAGAATGAAAGAAATAAATAATTCTTCAAAATAGAATATATGTTAATGAATATATGTACTTGGGACAGACAGTAAGTGTTGTCCCATGAGTACAACGGAATTTTAATCTAAGAGATTGTGTGAATTACCAGTGACAAACAAACGTCTCGGTCATAAATACCAGCGAAAATTAATTCAATGTACTGCATATAAATAAATAAATAAAGGACTAATGACTATACAATTAAAATTTTTTTTTTTTACTTTCAATTGGAAAACTGAGCAAGAATACATATTCACATTAACCCTAGAAATGTTAAAATAAAACGTTCAGTTAAACACATCTCGACAACTTACACTTCTCTTACAGAAATAGAAAACAGAATTGAATACAATGGCTTTTCTCTGTGATGTGACTTAATGAGCCTCTGCAAATTTAGTTATACGGTTGGTCAGTTACGTGTCAAGGTATTTTACCAACTAACTATTTGGTAAGGCTACAAATTGGAAGCATTTGTCTGGCGTTATCTTTTAATTTTACATTCCCATTCGATACCCATTTAAAATTTTTAGCGTTTCGTTTGGTGAATTTACATTCACGTTATCAAATAACACTAAGAAGAAACATTATGGATAAGAGAAGCAGGATGAAGAATATTATTTCAGCAACTTTCAATACTTGATATATACAAATATCCAATACAGTTGATAAATTCAAAGGTTCCCATGCCATATATATGAAATTTTAAACACAACTTGAAGAGAGAGAGAGAGAGAGAGAGAGAGAGAGAGAGAGAGAGAGAGAGAGAGAGAGAGAGAGAGAGAGAGAGATTCATTACTTATATCTTTATCATTTTATCCCATTCATACACTTTGCTATCGAGAACCATCGACACCATGTTCTACTAATACCCGCAAAGGTTTCCACATCAACTTCTCCCTTCGATATTCTTAAGTTAATATTATGCTTGCATCAGTCTCCATTACCTAAAGATTGTTTGAGGATTTGTCAATGTTTGCTTAGGCGTTTGGGGGTTGTTGGGAAAGAGGCTTGTGAGAGGATCAGGTGGGTTAAAAGCTGGTAAGGGAATTTGAAAATTCGCTATTTTCCCTGATATATTATATCCCTCTATTCCTCAGCTTTGTGGACTATGAAAGTAAACTCATTACAGTTGTGAAGCTTTGTGGACTATTAAAAGTGAATTCATTACAGTTGTGAAGCTTTGTGGACTATTAAAAGTGAATTCATTACAGTTGTGAAGCTTTGTGGACTATGAAAGTAAACTCATTACAGTTGTGAAGCTTTGTGAACTATAAAGTAAACTCATTACAGTTGTGAAGCTTTGTGGACTATAAACGTAAACTCATTGCAGGTGTGAAGCTTTGTGGACTATAAAAGTAAAATCATTACAGTTGTGAAGCTTTGTGGACTATAAACGTGAATTCATTATTGTTGTGAAGATTTGTGGACTATAAAAGTAAACTCATTACAGTTGTGAAGCTTTATGGTCTCTAAAAGTGAATTAATTACAGTCGTGAAGCTTTGTGGATTAAAAAAGTTAAATCTTGTTAACAAAATTAATGAAAAAACCAACGAAAGCACTAAGGAATTGTGTTGGCCTATACTCCGTAATATTCTAAAATTCAGAATAGTAATTTTTGTCGTAAAGAAAAAGAGGAAATTTTTATTTGATCAGAATTCTAACGATTTGCGAGAAGGAATACCTATAAGCAGTGTCACTAAGGAACTTAAAGATAACATTTGGATAAGGATCTAATTCTATAACAAGAATTAGTTCATTGAAAATTCTAGAATCCATCAACTATAGAGATAGCTTTACAGACGGTTCTTTATATATATTTCCAAATATAAATGACAGTAAATAAAGCACAGAATATGCAAAACAGTATATATCACCAAAATCTGCAAATAGATACAGTGAAGAAATTAAATAATGGAGACATTAATTTAAAAAAAAAATGCAGTCCTCAGCAAAAAAAAATTCTGAAAGGACAGGGCAATGCTTATTACAGTATGATACTGTTCACTCTTAGAATGCCCTATTTTAACACTTGAAAATTCTGATTTTGTTGCATTTTACATCCTGGATTAGCCCTTTTTCTGCATTTCACACTTGTTACTAAAAGTTTTAAACCAGGCTTTCGTTTCAATTGGTAAAATTAAACTTAATTTGCCGAATTTTACAAGGATTGAACATAATTTCTCGAAGTTAAAAACTAAGAAGAAAATTGCAATGTTAATGAATCCTAAGATAATTTCAAGCATTGGCAAAACGGTAGAGTATACAGTTCTGCCTTGCAACTGATGGAAGATGATTAAATCGAAGGGATTTAGTAATGTCTTTTAGATAGTATCTTTACACACGTGCCACAAAACTGCCTCAAGTTATGCCCCTGGAAGCAAGACTGATATATAAGAAGATAAAAAACTCCACTTATGGATTTACTTATCATTTATTATTGGGTCATTTAACTGGCCAGACAGTACTACATTGGTCCCCTCTCTCTGGTTACGGCTCATTTTTCCTTTACCTACACATAGACCGATTAGTGTCCTATTCTTCATACACTGGACAGCACTGAGATTACCAAATAATACTTCTTCGCTCAAGGGGTTAACTACTGCAATGTAATTGTTCAGTGGTTACTTTCCTCTTGGTAAGGGTAGAATAGACTCTTTAGCTATGATAAGCAGCTCTTCTAGGAGAAGGACACTCCAAGTCAAACCATTGTTCTCTAGTCTTGGGTGGTGTTGTAGCCACTGTATCGTAGTCTTGCACTATTTTAGGGTGGAGTTCTCTTGTTAAAAAGACACTCGGGCAAACTATTCTACTCTATTTCTCTTCCTTTTGTTGAACTTTTATAGTTTATATATGAAAGAATTACTTTAATATTGTTACTGTTCTTAAAATATCTTATTTTAATTGTTCATTACTTCTCTCACAGTTTATTTACTTACTTCCTTGATTACTGGGCTCTTTTTTCCCCTTTTGGACCCTTTGGGCTTGTAGTGTCCTGCTTTTCCAACTAGGGTTGTGCCTTAGCAATTAATAATAATAATAATAATAATAATAATAATAATAATAATAATAATAATAATAATAATAATAAAATGAACTGGAATATCAAAATGATATATTTATATCATGGATACACCCAAAATTAATAAAATATCCGACTGTAACATTCTGGGTAAAACTGTAATGTATTACCTCTACTGACAATTAATTAAAGCACTTCTACGTAGAGCTGAAGGGTACATATTATTAGTACGATAAAAAACTGAGAGACAAAGTATATCGAAATATCTAAAACGAAAATAAAAGGCTTTGTATGAAATTAGTAAAACAACATAAATATTACTAATAATGGGTAATAACCCACTTCCATGACAACAAATAAATGAGTTACAGGAATAAAAGAAGACTAATTAAAGCAAGACTAATGTTAATTTTTTAATCAGCCAAATAGAATCATTACACTCATTTGTTTGGTAGCTATGATTTTATTTAGTTCTAAAAACATAAATAATATGTGCTGAATAAGTGGAACAAAATCTAAAAATTAAACAGCTTACTGAATGTTAGCTAATAATGAAAACACTCAAATCATAAGCCATACGTCCATCAATAAGTGAAAACTATGAGAGACATCCAAGCAAAAACAAAATCAGTAATGCAAACAAGTTAAGAACTTTTGAATCTAATGTTTTACGGCTTATCTAGATATAGATGTAATGCTAAAGAGAACTAAAGGAGAATTCTAACCAGATGCTTTCGAAAAAAAAAAAAACATACGAATCTAAATAAAAAAACAGGAAACATAATCATTAGTGTTAATGTATGTAAACAATAAAATTGTGTCCACACATCTCTAGTTAAGATTAACAAGATAATTCTATCATTTTTGATGCGTCAAAGGCTCAAATAGTGACGTTAGTATTTCACTGTATTTTGAATAAACGTTTGAGTCGAATAAGAATAAGTTAATTTGAAAAATAAAATGTGAATAAATATTGAGAGATGTTTATAAAAAAAAATTCAACTAAAGGTTCAATATACAATAGTGCCAAGAATGCGAAAAAAAATACCATAATAAAGACGAACTTATTTGGCAAAAAACAATAAGGAAAACAATAAGTAGTGAAGTAAGAGTGTAGGATGTGTGGTAGATAGATTATTCTTTCCCTTTTGTTGTTAATTGGCAAACATGGTGCTGAAAGCTTAATGATTTAATTTTCAAGAATATACTTAACAATTACCTAAAAATTTTTATTAATAAGAATGCCAGAATTAAGTGGTGGTTGCCATAGCGTTTACCACTTCCATGTGCACCGCACTACTGAGAAATGTTTGAAGAAAGTGAGAGAATGGAGAATTTTAGGTGGAAAATAGTAATCATTTTATTGGAAAAGAAAATGTTATGACAAAAAAAAAAAAAAAACCAGTTTGAAGGCAACATATTTTCCTTAAATACTGAATATAAATAAGACACGCCAGAGAAATTTAAGTTTTCCTAAATGCAAACACGTTTCAGGTATTAATAATTAATAAGTTATTGAAAACGGTCAAAATTTGATATACGAAATCATGACCAATGGCACCTATTCTTTAAAAATATTTCATTTTGTTTAGTTTCTTCCAAATGTAAACCATTTGCATTTTAATATATCACTCTTTCAAACCAATTGCATAAACCGACTATACCAGTGAGATGGAAAATAAGTTTAAAGGAACAAATGGAAAAAAAAGTTTGAACGAAGAGGGACGAAGGGTTTCTTAAAAGGATTTCCCTCAATTTCAGTATGTCTAACTTGTGTAAACAGCAATGTCTTAAGAATGTTGTCCCAAGCAACATATTGACAGCAATCGCCATTAGTTGAAAAAAACTGTGTACACAGTTTTACCTTTTTCGTAACTAACATGTCAGTTGCCTAATTCTAGACAGCATTATTAATCTCTAAAAGGTTTATTTTTATATACATGTTTTTTTTTTTCACACCACCACCGTTAAAAATTACCTTGTATATAATATACAGTACTGTAATTATTCATTATCCGTTACAAACTGAAAACATGAATTTAGACCGTGTTACCAACTAAACTAATCCTAAAAAATTTTACAACTTTTATTTTGCAGAGCATGTTTTCTCATTAAAAGATACCTACTCCAAATTCTATAACAACTGTGATAGCATACTGACTATGCGTTTTCCTCTAGCAATTATTTAGGTTAGGAAGATTCCTCATCAACAGCAAAATAAGAACAGGTGTGTGACATGTGATATAAACGATTCATTTCATCATGTCTTCGGGCGATTAAGCAGTGTGATGTGAATTTCCTGTTCGATTTCCCGAGGAGGCCTTACAATTTAACGCTATGTTGTAAGCTTATTTGGTTGCTCCGTCAACTTGGAGATCATAGGCCTAAAGCTAATAATACAATAGAATCTAGTTTTGGATTCCATGTTTGTTACTGGTTCTTATTCATTTTTCATATTATTATTATTATTATTATTATTAATTTACAGCCCTAGTCGGATATACAGAATGCTAAAACCCAAGGGCTCCAACAGGGAAAATAGCCCAATGAGGAAATAAGGAAACAAAGAGAATAGTGTACTTAAGTGTAACCCCAAGAAAGAGAATTCTAACTCCAGACAGTGAAAGACCATGGTACAGAGGCTATGGCACTACCAGAAACTAGAGAGCAATAGTTTGATTTTGGAGTGTCCTTCTCCAAGAGGAGCTTCTTACCATAGCTACAAAGTTTCTTCTACCCTTACCAAGAGGAAAGTAGCCGCTGAGCAATTACATTGCAGTAGTTAACCCCTTGAGTGAAGACGAATTTTTCAGCTATCTTCGTGTTGTCTGGTGTATGAGGACAGGAAAATATGTAATGAATAGGCCACACTATTCGGTATTTGAGTAGGCAAAAGAAAAATTAGCAGTATCCAGAAGAGGATCCAATGTAGTACTATCTTAACAGTCGAAGGACCCAATAACTCTCTAGTGGTAGTATCTCAAGGGGTGGCTGGTGTCTTTACCTACCTACAATCTACAACCTCAAAAAACAAAAAATTCTTTAATTTTGAACATTCAATGTTCCAGTAATCCAGCTCTCTGATATGGATTTTTTTTCTTTAATTTTGAACCTTCAATGTTCCAGTAATCCAGCTCTTTGATATGGATATCATTCAACAATTTGATCACAACCCGGATAAATCTTCGAGAATAATTTCTAGTATTAAGCCCAAGGTTAAAAAAATAGATATAAATGGTCCGAATTAACTGTAAAGCTACATCTTAGTACTACGTGCTGTATGAAATAGTCCAGGGAGATCTAAATACAAAAAAGATGATTACTGTTGTGAAAAGATTTTATATAGCTAACTCAAAGACTGTACCAGAGGTTTATAACCAGATCACGAAAAGGGGATTTAATACACCTTATTTTTTGGTCCAACAATTTAAGATGGAAAATCAGGTAGGGAAACAACATTCAAAATATGGCAAGATAAAATAGTGAAAAAAAAAGTCAGGGAAGTCAGATTTCTATTTTTGTGTGTTTAAGGATGTTTTTTAAAAGTAGTTTTTCAATCAGGAATGTCATCTAGATTTTTTAATTAGCAACATGCATTTAAAGAACAATTATGAGGAAACCTAATGTCCTGGTCCTACTAACAATGATACCTTGAGATTAGTTAGGATTCAACTTCAACTCCCATGATTCTCACCAACCACTAGGGTAGCTGCATTTGTTAAAAGGTCAACAGCTACCGGTCTATACTCAGGAAATGGTATTGATATAAAGAGAATAGCACTATATGCATAAACAACTTTTTTTCAAGGCCAAGCCATACATTGAGTATAATAGAAATAATCAAGGTGCCAAAAACTTCCCTAAAGAACACAAGAGATTACATTCCTCATGTCACAATTATGACCACTATCAACCCTCCATTGTCATCAATTAGGTAAAAAGGCATTGAAAAAACAACAAAAAAACAACAACAACAACATTACATTTGAGACTAATCATTCAATTTCAATGAGCTTGGATTTCTGTACACCATGATAAAATTGTATGAAGAGCATCACACACGCGCACTCACACACACACACAGTACTGGCATTAAGATAGTCATATTGAAAACTCGGGCCTTTGTGATTATTTTAAGCAACTGGATTACGCAATTTTGCTAAAAGACAACTCTAACACCATAGGTATCGAAGCTGGAAAGTAATCGTCAGGAAATTACCTACCAAATCCTATTTATCAAATGAGGCAACATTACCGATTCTTCCATCTTCTAACTCACTTACGACACAGATGATGAGCCAGGAAATCATGTTTAAAAAACAGAAAAATACGATCTCGATCTATACTTTCAAAACATCAATGGTTAGTCAAAAATCTTAATTTCACGCGACTAAAAAGCTAAAATAATCAGTTTACCTATAGGGAAACGGGACTGGTACGAATTAAATTTCTCATTGCTCTGTTTATGAAGGATACACATTGATTACCAAATGGATAATCCCACATATACATTAGTCATCAGATGGCATAAAAACATATATCTAAATTGAAAGAGTACTAAAACTATATGGAGTTCACAACGGACATCTTATGTATCTACTTAGAATTGCCTGCTACAATTCATTCATCTACAGTGTTTATTAGAGAATAGTTTGGTTTTGCAGACCACCCTCGTGTTAGCGAATGTCGTTTTGTGCTATGGTTTCCCTTTCAACCATAACATCGACTGTTCCAAATTACTAACCTCTAGTACTACTATCCCCACCCTCTCTTATCTATTACGATGCATAAGGTCACCCCCTCCTCTGAAGCCATCAAACTCCAATTACAATTATGCTTTGTCCGGACTTACACGATATGATGGAATTATTGAAATCCATATGGGTGAAATGCAAGTGTTGGTCCGACTACATTTTGTCTCTCTCTCTCTCTCTCTCTCTCTCTCTCTCTCTCTCTCTCTCTCTCTCTCTCTCTCTCTCTCTCTCTCTCTCTCTCTCACAGAATAAATGGTCTTATCTAATAATGTTACGACTTACACATCGTCAATAAAAGAAAAAGGCAAAACCCGAAAACAAAGAAAAAGGCAGAAGACCGAAAAAATCAGTCATCAAACATAAGTTTAGGTAAGAAAGAAATTTATGTCACTGAAACTGGTTTTACATTTACTTTCCCATTCGTATGGAGAAAAAATACATGAAATTTATTTACACGTATTCATATATAGTATAATACGCACAGACATATATTTTTTTCAAATCAAGATAAATTTGAACAGATGAATTGTAAATATAACTTTTCTTTTGATCTCTGAACACATTTCAACCTAATTATTATAATATATCTTAAAGGCATTTCCTGAGGTCTAGGTAAATATCCATTAAC
>NC_090746.1:80600815-80605815 GCF_036898095.1 Palaemon carinicauda
TGTTTATATATATAAATCATATATATATATATATATATATATATATATATATATATATATATATATATATATATATATATTGCAATCATGTTTATATATATAAATTATATATATATATATATATATATATATAATTTATAAAGAGAGAGAGAGAGAGAGAGAGAGAGAGAGAGAGAGAGAGAGAGAGATACCAGGTGTTCGTTTAAGGGGACGATAATAGTCTCCTAGTATCATCCACCATAATTGCACTCTACCAGAGTACACTAATTACCAGACTCGCAATTAAATGAGATTTTAACTGAATTTGGTCATTCGCCAGCCTATTGCGCCGAATCAAAACTTTTTCCTCGTTTAATACTGTACTATATATATATATATATATATATATATATATATATATATATATATGTATATGTATATATATAAACACACATATATATACATACATATATATATATATATATATATATATATATATATATATATATATATATATATATATATATATATATTCATTGCCTTTGAAAAGCTTTAATTACTGCTGAAGTTTTGACAGAGGCAAAAGGTTTCAATAAATACCATACTTAATGGTTTGTCATACTTATTTGATTTTTCCTTCAGCAGGTTAATTACACGGATATGGTCAGCTGTTGAACACCCGTTTCAAAAGCCTGCCAGCTCTCTTGGCTGATTCAAGTCTAGCAGTCTTTCAATTCGGTCTACTTTAACCTTTGTGAATATTTTGTATACATCAGAATAAACTTATTGAGCGGCAATTTCTCAAGTTTTTTGTCTCCCTTTTTGTGAATTAATATAATGATAAAGTTTTTTCAAGCTGTAGGTATAGAGTAATCTTACATTTCGTGTAAGTTCAGCCAGTTTCACTAACAGGAAATCTCCTCCATCTATTATTAAATAAATTGTTCCCCATCCGGCTGCATTGCTTGTTTTCATGACTTTTTAATGATTTTTTTTTTTACTTATACTACTGTTACGTTTAGTACTGGCTCGGGGTTTTCATTGTTTCTACTGGTAAGGCTATTTCTTCTATCACTATTGTACAGCACTATGGAAATTCTCTGCAATTTTTATCACTTCATTACTATTGTTGATATTTCCATTTTCATCCTTTAAAACAAACTTTTGTTATCAACCTGTTTCAAGTCTTCTTTTCATCAATTTGATGCTTCTTTCTTTCATTAGTGCTTCCTCAATTTTGGTCTTATTTTGAATGTCTTGGATTTTTAGTTTGTTTATTGTTTTGAATAGTTCTGCTAATTAAGTTCCACCCCTTTTGGATTTTACCATCGTTTACAATCACTTCTTTATTAGGTCTTTTCTAATAGTTTTCTTTGACCTCGTTAAGGAACTTTTCCGCCATCTCTTAGGCTGATTCCAATCTTATGTTAGAACACTTGAAGATTCTATAAAGGAAGTACAGTAATCTTAAAACAACATAAAGATAGTGAGAATATTCGGATTAAGAAAGGAGTTAGACAGGGACACACCATCCCTCTTAAATTATTCACAGCATGCCTTTATGCAGTTTTTAAATGTAGGAATTAATATTAAGGGGAATACCTTAACAACTTAAGATTTGCAAAAGACATAGTTTTGTTTAGTGAATCATGGGAGGAAATTTGAATAGAGAAAGCGGAAATGTAGTATTTAATAAGATGGTCCTACCAGTATTAACTTAGGCATCATAAACTTGGAACCTCACTAAAGCCTTAGATCATAAACTAGTTACAACTCAGAGTTATGGAAAGATTAATGATGGGAATAGCACTAAAAGATAGATAAAGAGAAACATGGCACGTGAGCAAACTAAAGTGGAGGATATTCTAACATGTAAGAAAATAAATGGACATAGGCAGTGGGTTGGCCAGGGCACCAACCACCCGTTGAGATACTACCGCTAGAGTGTTAAGGGGCCTTATGAATGGGCAGACAGTACTACATTGGATCCTTCTCTCTGGTTACGGTTCATTTTCCCACTGCCTACAAACACACACTGAATATTCTAGCTTATTCTTTACATATTTTCCTGTCCTCATACACCTGACAACACAGATTACCAAATAATTCTTCTTCACTCAAGGGGTTAACTACTGCACTGTAATTGTTCAGTGGCTACCTTCCTCTTGGTAAGGGTAGAAGAGACTCTAGCTGTTAAGCAGCTCTTCTAGGAGAAAGACATTCCAAAATCAAACCATTGTTCTCTTGTCTTGGGTAGTGCCATAGCCTCTGTACCATGGTCTTCCACTGTCTTGGGTTAGTTCTCTCGAGCACACTATTCTATATAATTTGTTTTCCTCTTGTTTTGTTAAAGTTTTTATAGTTTATATAGGAGATATTTATTCTAATGTTGTTACTCTTCTTAAAATATTTTATTTTCATTTTTTCCTTTCCTCACTGGGCTATTTTCTTTGTTGGGACCCCTCGGCTTGTAGCATCCTGCTTTTCCAAATAGGGTTGTAGCTTAGCTAGTAGTAGTAATAATAATAATAATAATAATAATGATAATAATAATAATAAAATGAGAATAACAAATAATAGATGAACATTAAGAATAACAGAAAGGGTCCTACAGATTGCAAAAGAAGCAGGGGAAGGAAGAGAAGACGATGGATTGACGAACTAAGAAAGTTTCTGCAGTGGACTGGCAGACAAAGATCACAAATAGACGTAAGTGGAAGGACATGTCTAAGACCTTTGTTCTGCAGTGGATTAGTAACATCTGATATATATATATACTGTATATATATATATATATATATATATATATATATATATATATATATATATATATATATATATAGTATGTGTGTAATGAAGTGTATGTGTGTTGGTATGTAAGAAGGCTTGGTATATAATTTTTATGCAAAGACGGGGAGGGAGACACATAACGGATCAAAAATAAAATTATATAAAAAAAAGTAGACGAAGACTGTTGAAGTATTTACCATTGAGCCAGAGATGACGCCTTGTGAAACTAAACCTAACTGGTTCATACCTGAAAAAAAGAGATAAGTGTTAATCATACATACACTCATATTCTATGGTGTACATCTAATTACAGTACATGGAAAAATTTGGCAATTGTGAAGTATTGAAATTTTGTGAAACATTTTTCAAAAGGTTAATTTTATCTGGTTAGGCCTCTATTCTCTTCACTTCTAAAGAGCACGTGTTTTCTGGACTCATAATAAAAAAGATGCTCTTGGCGCATTTACACAGATTTTATCATTTCGTTAATATTATAAAAAATGATCCTATAAATTTATAAATCTCCTTACAGGGAGAGAGATAAAAACGGAATATGAATATACCACAGTTGAGACCTTCAGGGGAATTTCATTTAATCAAGTTCAAGGTATGTAATTTCTTTAGGGATACAGGAAGACTTGTGGTAGAAAAACTGGCTTTCCGAGATGATGAAAATAAACCAAACGTACCACAAAAGATCTGCAATGTAATCACATCTGACACTACATGACAGATTTCAGACCCTAAAACAAAAAAAGCCGACAGTCCATTGTACTTGGGGTTGGAACGATCATGATTCTTGAATAAATGCCTAATTCTAGCAACATTCACTCCTTTTATGTTCATTTATTTTCGTTTTACTTGATTTGCAAGACAAGAAGAAATATACACTTAAACTACGCATTAGGTCGAGTTTATGAATAGTTATTGGATAATATCTTATGCTGAAATTGAATTTGTATGTTATAATTGCCTTATTCAATTTCTAATTCCATTCAATATCGGTAACAATTTCAGTAACAGTTAAGGTTAATTATTAGTGGCATGAAATAATATAGCCACCATAAAGCGTTTATTGTATTAACAAGATACATAAAATACATTTTGAAAAATGATAAAATATAATAGGATAACCAAATTAATTAAAAGAAAAGTGACTTTATTATATATTAATCACAAGATGTAGAACAAGAGAGAGGGAATAGAATTGAAGATCACTCAAGCTATTAGGAATCAACGGCTCTAACTGCTAAGGAATAGTACATTTATTTTGATTGCCTTGGTAACAATAACATTCCTGGTAGTCCTTTGTAACCACAATGCTTATTCATTGTACTTTATAACAATTCATAAACATTATGGTAATGTGAAAGACCCTTTGTGTTTCAATAATGAAGTTTTATCCATACGGACCAGAGGTAATAACAATAATGAAGCAATGTACAGCAAGGGTGGACTACGCAATATCATTCAGTGCGTAATATTGATCGTAATAAAAGCATCAAAAGGAAGAGAAACAAGTGTTTACTGGTTACATGTGATGTTATTTATTGAAACGTTTATCAAACAAAATCTTTGATGCAAGTCCTGCTTCTCTGACAATATTAAATTAATTAGACAGTGCTGCTGGTATATGTCTTTTTAAACAAACCCTTGTTTATTACATCAATTAAAACAGAATATTAGTATAACTCCGAAAAAAAATGTAAATAAAAAACGAAATTATAGAGAGCTAGCTTTCTAATGGAATATATCTTACAATTACTATCATTATATATTCTGTGGTCACAATTAATAAGTCAATAAAATCTTTGCTAACGAGACACTATTCACGTGTACATATTACGTAAAATCTATCTTTAAACACAGATCTCTCTAATAACGTTATTAATTACAAAGTGAATTTTATAGACAGAGAATGTCATGTTACAAAAACACAAGGAGATAAGCTTTCGGCATGGGATAACAAGGTACCTCAGATAGAGATCTTGAAAGAATGAATAATGAATAAGATATTTGAGGTTACGAAACATGGAAGTACAGAAATATTCCATTTACACGTGAAAATTATGTCTTGCGAAGTTATAATCTATTTATAATGAGGAGAAGAATGTGAGAAAATGTTTTTTGAGGAAGAGAAAGGAATACTAAATAATGGTCTATTTATATTTCAAAAAAATTTATTACCGACATTTCAAAAAAATTTATTACCGACAACGTGATATTGGCGC
>NC_090746.1:80608315-80668315 GCF_036898095.1 Palaemon carinicauda
TGGATTTCCTGAATCTTTGTAATACCCACTAAGGCAGCAAATTTTGACTATAAAAAAGTAAGTTATGATTTAGCTATTAATTTCCTCTTAAAATATTTGTTAATCCTTCGCGTGGCCCATTGATATTTTGAATAATTTTCAAAATAATAATGCATTTTTAATTGATACATATATATTCAGCTTCGCTTTCAGCTAATTAAAAAACCAATACAATTAAACTATTTTTCATAAAGACCATTCCTATTAACATGGAGCAGTAAAGTCAATTATAACACTGATATATATTAATGAATTGCCTCGGCCATAAATTATTCCATGACAACGTAATCTTACCATAGTTATCGGTGTAATATTATTTTGCTAAATTCACGCCAATATAATATTATGACTAGATTGAGTAATCTCGCGAATTTACCCTGCAATGGAACATCCTTAATTACAAAGATATATCTTCGTGCTGAGGGGACTCTTTCCCAACAAAAATTATTAAGGGAATTGTCAGTGAAACACAATACTGAATGTATTCGGTTATTGAGGAAAGTTTATTGAGTCTGAATCAGAATTTAATTATTCATTCGCATATCAAAAGCTGTCTTCGTGAAAATGAGATACACTAAAAGAAAATTTAATAAGAAAAAAAAAATTACCCTCTTTAAAAAGGAGAGCCACCGAATGTAGGCTACTACATCCCGGGGACGTTTCTCTTGCATCGTGTTAAGGCCTCCAAAAATTTATGGAGAATCATAATTTTCAAGATCCTGGGCGATTTCTCCTATTGCAAATTCTAACTTTTGATTTCTCCAAAAGGCTTTAAATCATAGGATATTAAACTATTCATATTTATCTTTTTATCAAACTTCCCTGATCTCATTTGGACAAGTAGCCCTATCGGTTACACTATTTTTACTTGCCGCCGCTAAGTTCTTAATTTGTGGGCTGGGTGATAAGGGTAACCAGGGAAACAATTAACGTTGAGAAGAGTGATAAATGAAAAGAAGGAAAATGCCTGAAACCTTGAAGAGGTTCAATCAACTTCTCATTAAGCTATTTTTCCACTAATGACACTAGGAAAACACGAGTTATTTTTTCTTTTTTACATCATCCTAATTCAAGAGGTTTTTTCGTATCTTACCCTTTTCTACAAAACAATAACGCAATCAACCTGACCCATAGTAAATCAAACCTTGTTGATAGTGATAGTATTTCAGCATTGAACACTCATTCCACAGTATAGCATATTACTTTACTCCCACGACAGTATCCCCATTTTGGATGGCTATAACAACAGTAAAGCAGTATATAGTTAAATACAATAACGGTGTTAGTTCTGTCATTGTAGGTAATAGTCTGGCTTACTAGATCCAAACAATATGCAGAATGTAAGTGATGCTCTCATCACAACTCCCATTTCCACCTGTCATTATCTAATCAAGTACATGTTGGTGTACATTTCTATGACAAAGACAATATATTCAGTATAGAAGAATTGGTGCTACCTAAATGAAATGTAATAAATTACGTCATTAATTCTGAAGATCCTCCCTTGCAATAAAATCATTCGTGGATCTTTCTGAGAGAGAGAGAGAGAGAGAGAGAGAGAGAGAGAGAGAGAGAGAGAGAGAGAGAGAGAGAGAGAGAGAGAGAGAGAGAGAGGGGGGGGGGGGAAATTGCTATCACGCTATCATATTGGTCTCCGTATTTGTTATGACGAATGAGTAATTGATATGATGACCTTGTCTAGTTAAAACTCCACTTATGCCTTAAGTATCTCCAAGGCACAAACTTTTTTTATTTCCTATGATAGATACGCATATGGAAAAAAAGCCAAACAGCCGAAGGCGTATTTTATTGTATTTCCATTACTACAACCAGAATCTAGTCACATTACTAACCTTTTTTTTTTTTTTTTTTTTTTTTTTAACAAAACAAAGGAGAGACTTTGAGCTTAAAACCAGCAACATCGAAATTAATCGAGTACATTAAGAATGTTTATCCCTGAATGCAAATGCTATTCCAGAGTATAATCATCGACATTCGTCGCGCTTTTTGCATAAAACCAACCACATTTCAAAATTTGTGTTTAGCCTGGTACTTAGCATGACTGCCCACGCTATTATCCGGATGGCCGTTGATGTTATATTACCATGTACTCTTACTTTTAAATGTGATTCAGAGAGAGAGAGAGAGAGAGAGAGAGAGAGAGAGAGAGAGAGAGAGAGAGAGAGAGAGAGAGAGAGAGAGAGAGAGTCAACTGGTGACCGTGCATACCATTAAATTGTCTAACTCAAGTTATCCGCTTAGTTAGGATTTCATAAAAAGGGCGGATTAAGCCATCAGTTATGTAACAAATTAATGTTTTGGAATGAATAGATAAAAGAAAATCTCTCTCCGGTTATATAATAATCAAATACCAATTACAGTTCTTACAACAGTAATATGTAATCGGTACTTGAATAACTGGTTTCCATTTCAGCCTGCAAGGCGAAAAACTCGATTTGGATCTTAGCAGAGCAATCCGTATATATCATAGAATACCATTTTATTCAATTGTCTGTGATGAACTATATCTACATTACTCTCCAGAAATTAACTAAATCTCAGCTATATATTTCAATAAACCCCGTAAAATATCCGTTGTATTAATAAAGAAGAAGTCCTAACAGGTACGAAGAAAAAGCATCGAAACTTGTGAAGGGTAGATTTTATATTAACCATGACCACCCATGAGACCTAAGGCGTTTAGAATCGGATACTACCTGTACATGCAAATGAATGGCGTGTTTAAAGATTTGTTTAAAGGAAATAATAAAGTTCTGCTAACAAAACTGGCAGGCTCGGTGTAAAAACGAAAGAGGTCACTAAGAGTTAAGGCAGAAAAAAAAAGAAAAAAGAGAGAGAGAGAGAGAGAGAGAGAGAGAGAGAGAGAGAGAGAGAGAGAGAGAGAGAGAGAGAGAGAGAGACGGCCAAAATTGGGGCACAAGCTTCTCTATTCAAGCTTTTATAATCAGCGAACTTTGAAGTAGAGAGATAAATTAAAGGTTTGGCTTTTGAAATAAGTGTGTAGGGTTTAATCTAACACAAAAAACTTCGTCGATAACTTGATGAATTTCAAAAATATCAATAACAGGGATATTAAATCTTCATAGCATTCAGAAGTATAATGTTACCATAGGTTCCAAATTATGATATTTAAGTATAATTAAAATGGAGAGCTGAAATTCAAGGTTCGTTTTACAGAACGTCTCTCCGTAAATTACTAAACACAAACTTTGATTCAGTACCTATAAGCAATTTTCCGAGCACACAACAAAACTAGATTGAAAAGAGAACAAACCGTGTAAAAAATAATTATTTCATTACGTTCCCCAAAAGCTACGCAATACTCCTCCTTCAAGTTATTTCTCTGAATTGTTCTTTGGCATAAATGATTATAGTTCTTGGAAACTCATTAAGTAGGAGAATTCATAATGAGGTCTGGAGGGAAATTTATAGTTATTGCTGTCCTTGTCGTATTGAGGATGACACAAAAATATGTTTCCGATTCTTCTAATCCTGTAGTGTCCCTTTATTAATTCGCTAATGATTAAGTTCTGAGGATACGCTCGTCATGTGCCACCTGTCCTGATTTGTACACACACTAGTGTATGTATGTATGCATGTATGTATGTAGATATGTGTATATATATGATATATATATATATACATATATATATACATATATATACATATATACACACACACACACACACACACACACACACATATATATATATATATATATATATATATATATATATATATATGATTTTGGGACACAAACCCAGCTACTGAGGCGGGGGGGGGGGGGGGGGGGGCAAGCCAGCTAAGTTAACTTGGTGCCAGTCTCAAGCCCGGGTAAATGGGGAGGGTTGGCGGCAGGAAAGGCATCCGGCCATGAAAATTTAGCCAAAACCAATATGGACAGAAGAGAAGAAGCTGGATGTGGCAGGGATGAGAATGTTGAGATGGATGTGTGGGATGACAAGAAGAGATAAGATACGGAATGAGGTAATTAGGGGTACCACAGGAGTTAGAGAACTATCAGATAAGATCCAAGAAAGTAGACTGATGTTGTATGGTCATGTCATGACAAGAGATGAACAGTATACTGGGAGGAGAGTAATGGAAATGGAGGTGCAGAAAACGAAAAGGAGAGGGAGACCAAAGCGAAGGTGGATGGACTGTTTCAAGGATGACCTTCGATCAAAGGGATTAACCGGCGATGAAGTGTGGGACAGAGGTAGATGGAGAATGCTGGCCAAAAACATCGACCCTACATAAAAGTGGGAAAAGATGCAGACAAAGAAGAAGATTCTGGGACTCAACTTCTCTCTAATGCAATTTACATTAAAGGTGATTGCCTTAGTGACATCAATGTGTTTCCTATAGGAATGCTCATATTCTCTCAGCTTCTTCAGGTTTTCAAGTGTAAGCCTTTGATTAAAGAAACAATGACCTTTCCTATTCTTCATTTATTCTGTTCACAACAGCACTGCCTCAACAAAACTGTCTTTATGGAGTGATTATCCTTTTGTATATGAAGATTATTATTAATTTTGACATTATATTTTATACGAATTAAAAAAATAAAAAATGAAAAAATGAAAAGGTGAAATGTTTATAATAAAAAGAGGTTAATGGCTTACAATATACTTATATATACATAGACAAGCACGCACACATAGACGCACGCTAGGACCTACACCATTAAAGAGATTATGAGTAATGCTTTCTGCTTGAAGGAAGTATAATTATAATCCCGTTGAATATTAAATGTTGGCCCTTGGATAGCAATGCTTACAGCTTCAGCTTTTTTACGTCTGCCTTAATTGTTCTCCTCATGAACAATTTCAAAATCACAATCTCTGTTAAACCTCATATATAAAAGGAATTGTAAACATATGATAAGCAATAGTCAATTAATGAAGACAGTACGAGGATTCCTGTATGAAACACTGACGCCACTAAGGCAATCGCCTTCAAAGTAAAATATATATATATATATATATATATATATATATATATATATATATATATATATATATATATATTGTACAAAGTATTACTAAAATAAAAGCTGAGATGAATCATTATAAAGGGACCGCTTCAATATAAATTAACATCAATAACAAACAAACAACGGCAAAAAATAAACGCAATTATCTCTCTCTCTCTCTCTCTCTCTCTCTCTCTCTCTCTCTCTCTCTCTCTCTCTCTCTCTCTCTCTCTCTCTCTCTCCTTCCCATATCATCAAATTCAGTGTGATATATCAACACTGTGACAAAGTAATAAACCTAATGATGAATTATCGCAATTACTATAATGAACTAAAAATTCTGATGGTGCTTTTGGAAAAACTAGTTTGAGCATTTTTCTATATAGTTAAACAGAAACCCTTATTAAATTGATAACTTAAATATTTGAAAAAAAAAAAAAAAATACTTTTGCACCCTTTTTGTAAGTCTAAATTATATCCAGCAAAGTGACATTGGAATTAATGAAGCAAGTGGCCATAATGCCGTTTTATTCACATCATATGTAAAAAAAAAAAATGCCAATTTAATATAGCGTGTATCTGGAAGGGTACAGTTGAATTTTATTTTATTTCGTTCGACAATATTATTACGTTTAAAAGAGTGGCACGACGTGATTTTGAAAGACACACATTAATGCCGTAACCACTTAGTTTACGAAAATAAAGATTAATTTTATTAACATTAAGGGGAAAATATTGATATTAGAAAGAAAACGTAAAAAATTGGGAAATCCCCAGAAATGCTATAATTATGTGCACCGAAAGATACACCAGTAAAACATACAAACACATGGGATTCTTAGCTCATAAACTAGGTAAATTTAATCCAGGTCAAAATCTTTGCAATCAGAGGTGTTTATTATTCTTACAGAAGAAAGGATTCAAATTGTAAAAAAACAACCGGTTCTTCTTTGTCTACATCTTTTCCCGAAGAAGAACCGGTTGTTTAGACAAAATTGTTTATTATTCTTACAGAAGAAAGGATTTTATTCGTAAGGAAACAACCGGTTCTTTTTTGTTTAGACGAAGAAGAACCGGCTGTTTCCTTACAAATTGAATTCTTTCACTTTTCTTCTGTAAGAATAATAAACACCTCTTATTGCGAAGATTTTGAGGTGTTTATTATTCTTACAGAAGAAAGGATTCAACTTGTAAGGAAACAACCGGTTACATATGATATTTCAAGAGAATGTTATATAAAGCATATGCCAGAAAGAGGCTCCAAAAAGTAGCGTTTTATGCTGAAAAATAATGATTCAGACAACAGAAATCCTTCGAAGAAAATGTGAAGAATCGAGGTCAAAACGAAGAATTTCAAGACATCTGCCATCCTATAATTCTTGGCGTAAAAAAACAAAGTTTTACATTCAACAAAGGCCATCTCGGTATCAAACAACATGCCTTGATTGTAATGCTTATACTTGTTCTAAATAGACGAATATTCCCTTTCAACTGCCGTAGAATTAGTGTCTTACAACAAAACCGATACATACTTTTTACCATACAACTAAAAACACATTGAAAAATCTGTTTTCCTGATAGTCAGTTCCAGACTTAAAAAAAAAAAATTCACCTTTTGCTGAAAATAGTGCATATTTAAGTACATTTCTAAATGAGAAGATAAACTTAACTTGAAAATAATACAGGGAAACGTAAAAATAACAATACGGTGCCAAAAAAAAATTAAAAAAATAAATAAAAAAAATGAGTGACGAAAGCATGGAGCGAATGTTTCAACCACGGGGTTGTTGTTTTTCTTTTAAAATGGCAATATAATATAAGTACACATGTGTGTGAAAACGTGATTGTATTACAGTAATATATATACATTCGTGTGTATGTATGTATATATATACATACATATATATATATATATATATATATATATATATATATATATATATATATATATATATATATATAATCTTATAAAACCTGTGAAAAAGGTTTATTTTTGCGTATTAAATGGTAATGTTAAGATTAATATATTGTAATGATTTGTAACTCAAAGATGTTATTTTATTCTACAATAACATCGAAAATCTCATAGTCGTCGGATGTCTGTATTGTGTGATATTCCTTCACGAATTTTCATTTGAATTTTATAGAAAACGGGTCTAGGAGTTATACAGTAAGTAGAGGAGGGGGAACGAGTCAAGCAGAGACTAATATAGCCAATCTCTGAGTAACCATTTGTTTTTTTTACCAATTAGTGACACCTGCTTTGCCCGGACCTTTTAAACTTCATTTTATAAGGTGCCGGACATTAGAGGAAGACAAAAACTTCTTGGAATATCGAATATCATTAGAAGCTGTGTTCCAGATTATCTTCTTTTTCATCAAAAACTACGTCCTGGAATATACTTCAAAACTGGTAAGTTTCTTCGTCACCTGTCTAACTCGCTTTATGGTCTTATAAAGCTAAGACTTGCACCTTCGTACGAAATTATGTACTGTGATTATGTTGTGAATCTTGTAAAATATCGTAAATACTCTCATTTAATCTTTAATATGTTTATTGTTATGTTTGCTGACTATTACTTTCTATCGCTGTTACTGTTTTACTATTTTTTTCACGATAAATCAATTATTAAGGTAATAAGACATTGAAGTAGATATAACATAATCTACGTTTTAGTATAGCTGAACTATATATATATATATATATATATATATATATATATATATATATATATATATATATATATATACATATACATATATATATATATATATATATATATATATATATATATATATATATATACAGACAGGACAAAATATTTCTTTAAAGATTAAAATGTTATTTGAACAGGTATACGTATGACACTGATGAACTGGCAAATCGAGAGCTTACTACAAAGCTTTCACGCCCTTACAATCTTACGGGGTCTACGAGAGAGAGAGAGAGAGAGAGAGAGAGAGAGAGAGAGAGAGAGAGAGAGAGAGACTTTGCATCCAGTTGAATATTTTGGATCTAAAGTAGCATTACGGAGTCAATAATCTAAAAAATATCTTATCTTTTGTCGATATGGAAGAAATTTCTGATAAAGACACATTTAAAGAAATGTACATGAAAAGGGGTGCCTCAGGTAACTAACCCATTTCCATGTATATTTTTCTTTCGTTTCAGTTCCATCTACACATTCAGGCAAGATTTTCATTCTACATTTCATTAATTTCTCCTAAGAATTTGGTGCCTTTACCCCTAGCATAAAAATTCCTTCCATCTAACGAATGGTCACATAGCGTTTTCTTTCTTTACTTCGTTTAGTATTCAATAAATGACAACAATAAAATAGAACTGCATACGAGATTTACTTCATGTAAACGTAATCTTTGGAGAAATCATATAAAATCTGCTTAACAACAGTTGGAATTTACTTTTGTTTTTATTATTTTTCGCTTAATGAGTTTTCGTATCTATATAATAAGATCATTACTTTTAAACTGGTCTGTTAATCTGCTAGGAATGTCAGTAGAGTTTAAAGAAACCAGATGTTTGTATTTAGAACAATACTCGTAAACTATGTTGACTATCTCTTTAATAAAACTTTACTCTATATCACTCAACTCTAAAAGTATGATAATTTTTTTTTACTAAGGAACTTTCTAGTTTCCCTGCATAGTTACGATGTTATTGTAAATTTTTCCGGTATTTATTAAATTCTGGAAATAAAGAAAAGCAAAACTAAATAATATACAGATAATAATTATCAAGAAATCTCAATGGGCAAGCGTCTCAAAGAAATTATTAATAAATGCTTCAAATTACTGGCAACAGAAGATTTATGTGTTCCAGCAGTAGATTTTCCATTACTGTACTGTGAGTAATTAGAAAACTTTCTGATTCTGCGTTGGTAATATTTACTAAAAGGAAAAAAAATACTGATAAAAATTATTTTTTATATATTACGAAAAAACGTAATTAGATAAATGTTCACAATTATAGAAAAAAAGAACCTTTAAGCTTAGGGTTTAGAAAGGTCCTTGCAATTGAGAAAATGGTTGCAAGCACACCAGGCTTACAACTTCATGCATTGTAAATTCAATGCATGTAAATGGAAAGTTCTCACCTTCTGGAGTCTAAGAGCAGTTCAGTAAAATGAAAAAAAAAAAGGTGTTCTCGTTGACGGAATATTCATCTGCATTGGGGGAAGAATGCAAAGCCATAACTCTAAAGCCCTAAAACAATAGAACACTTGGAAAACGAAACAAATTTCAATTCAGTTCGACCCATTTTCTTTTCATTATTTAGTCACTTATTTTTAATTGTACTGGACTAGATATTGAAATTCTATGATAAAATATATAAAATAGATAATCAATTGGAAAATTTGTAGTTATTAGAATATAATTATTACATGCTTTATAATATGATACAAATATTTTAGCAGCTGCAAGTAAACAACTGTTTGACAAAAATAATTTTTCTTATTTTTCTTTCATAAAGAAAATTTTATTTTAGCCATAGCAACGATTGCAGATACCTAAAGATCTTTAAGCATCGCTTCAACTCTGAATTCATAATATCATTTCAAGTTGAAAAGAAAATTCCATCGATATGGTAACTTTAAAATACCTTTCGATGTTTGAAGTCTTCAGAAATTCTTTAATCTAAACAAAATGTTTTACTTTTAATAATAACTATCACACACACACAAAGATTTTGATGCCCCCCCCCCCTTTCTTACTGCTACTTTCATTGATGAATATAGCTATACTGTACAACCTTGAACTGAAAGGAATGATAGACAGAATTTCATAATCTAATAGCCTATTCAAATGGAAAGACGAGTAAGCAAAGAAATTTATAAAACAGAACTTTTGGTGTTATTCTTCCGGTATTCACGTTCCTGGTCTTGATACTATTATTATTATTATTATCATTATTATTATTATTATTATTATTATTATTATTATTATTATTATAATATTAACAACAACAACAACAACAACAACAACAACAACAATAATAATAATAATAATAATAATAATAATAATAATAATAATAATAATAATAACAATAATAATATTATCAAGACCAGGAGCGAGGATACCGGAAGAATAAGACCAAAAGTTCGGTTTTATAAATTGCTTTTTTCGTGCACCTTTACCTGGCAGATGATTTGCTAAAGGAGAGCAAACTGTGTTAGGCTCTTAGACTAACGAAAGAGAAATGCCAAAGTAGGTAGGAATCATAAGAAAAAAAGTCACTATGTATAAGGTAACTGGAAGAGTTAAGACTAAGATTATACAGGTAAGGATGTGGCAAGAGAAAACCTGTGACAAAAACAAATGACTCTAAAATTTAATTTTGAGGTCTAAATATTTTCCACGATGGTTTTAGAAAAACAAAAAGGGGTAATAACTTATTGTAAATACGTTTTCATGCGCTAAATTTCCTTTCATCTTTTGAAGATTATAGTGCCTTATCAAAACAGCATATTGAGAACATTCAGTTATAAATACCCAAAAGATAAAATAATATAATAAAAAGTAGCCCGTGTTCTAGATGTATAATTTTTTAATTGGCCAAAGACTTGAACGTATATGTATAAAGAACTAATCAGCATAAAATTAAATCTCAAAAGTGTATAAACACCGCTCAACAATGTCCAAAGATCTATTAACCGGTGAAAAGCCGACAGAGTAAACTAATCAATATTTTCACTTTAACCCCAAAATAAATATCTTGGATTTTACGTCCACTACCTGTATAATAGGCCGAAATTCTAAATTAACTCAAGACAGTTTCTGATTGACCCTCCATTATCCTAGTTTCTGAAATCTTTCTTATCTGAGGTCATTTAAGGTCTCGAAGGTCCCATATTCTGTATTAATAGGATGCATCTGTGGTTTCATTGTAAGTTTGACGAGATCACGAAGAAGAGAGTCCTATCTCCAATAAAGCCTTAATTTTTTCTTTGGTGGCTGACTACATACAGATAAACACAAGCACCCTTGCCTACCTATCCACCCTCACACAGAGATATACATATTGCTTTTTGAGTAGGGATATCTTACCTCCGTGAAAGGGTTTGTGTATCGACATGATTAGCAAAACTATCTAGTGAGGGTTACTCATAAAGTTAGTTTGTTGTGAGCGATCACACTAAATTTTCCCACCATCACCAATCCGCAGTGGCCAGCGTGGTGATGAAAATTGGTCAAACCCCAGGCATGAATAAGGTCCTGTATGAGGCCTTTGTCCTGCAGTGGACTAGAAACGGCAGCATTTCTTGTTGTTGTTGTATATACATACATAAATACACACACACATACACACACACATATATATATATATATATATATATATATATATATATATATATATATATACACACACATACAAAATATGAACTGGGGAAAAATCAAATTGGAAATTGATGAAAGCAAAAGCTCCCCAAGGCAACATCATCGCCATTTGTTGCAGAATAAGTCAACACTCGACTCGATTGGCAACTATTCAGACCAGTGAGGCGACGCAAAAGGTGTACTCTTCCTTTCGTGATGAAAGTGGAAACTAAATTTCTAGAGGAAAAGACGTAATGTTCTCTATGGCAATCTACACATATCCTTTTGAGAAAGTGGCAATACACATGCTTTTCATTGTTATGTTCACTATTTATTCGCTGTCATTAAATGGGAAAATAGCTCAATGAAACTTCCCAGATAACATGTGGTCCTTAACATGTTCAGTGCAACCCTCTTGACAATTATTATGTCTTTATGCAGATATGGTACGCAGTCTGAAAGTGCATGATAAGATATTTTGCTTTATTTCAAGTATGTACGTCATTTTTTTTATATAAACCTAAACTATTAATAATAATAATAATAATAATAATAATAATAATAATAATAATAATAATAATAATAATAATAATAATAATAATAATACGTTTCCCGACTACCCGATTACACGAGTGATTCAGTTCCTGTTGTTGACCGTCGGTTTGAGTCCTTGAGTTTCCCTTGAATTTTCGCTTTCTGATATAGGATTTTGAGCGTTTTCTTTTTTATTCTATTCTTTTGACGTGGTAGTTTAGTAAATATATAGTTGATTGACAGTATGCACAGAAAACCTTCTTTTTTTTTAAGCAAAATCATTGAAACAGGGTGACCCCAAAAAATTTCTACCTCATACAGGCTCGAACCCAAGCCACTTCAAATGAAAGGCAAGGTCGCTACTAATCGTGCCACCAGAGGCTTAAAAGGAGTCGTTGTAGTGAACGATGTGGTAACATCCCTGACTGGTGTACGCCAGACTGGGGTTCAAGTCTCGCTCAAACTCGTTAGTTCCTTTGGTCGCTGCAATCTCACCATCCTTGTGAGCTAGGGATGGGGGAGCCTATAGGTCTATCTTCCGAGCCATCAGCAGCCATTGCCTGGCCCTCCTTGGTCCTAGCTTGGGTGGAGAGGGGGCTTGGACGCTGATCATATGTATATATGGTCAGAATCTAGGGCATTGTCCTGCTCGATAGGGCAATATCGCTGTTCCTCGTCCCCGCCATTCATGAGTGGCCTTTAAACCTAAGTGCTAATTGCATCTCACGATTACTTGGTGAGATATCAGTCTCATACCAGCGAGGTGTCCCCGACCTCCGACCCACCAGGTGACACAATTCATAGCCTTTGATTTGAATTACCCCTAATGAATCAATGTGGATGAAAATCAACATAATATCGTGCTAAAATAGAAATAAATTTCTGCCTCCTACTTGGAGTATATATGGGAGAAAGGAACACCTCTCACTGATGGAGAATTTGTTAAAGAACCCCAGATAAAATGAGCGTCTGCTTTAACAGGAACGTGGTCTTTGGAATACTCATAATGAGACGTGTTTTCAACTTCATCTGAGAAACATGCTTTTGAAATATTTAATTTTAGCTTTACATGAAAGTAATGATATTTTGGATGCAGGATAACTGATATTTATCTGTGGTATTGGCAAAACATACCAAATTGTGTAAGATTTAAGTGTCCTACGAAGGTTGAAAGGTACAATGGCAGACATTCCCTATTTGAATTATCTGTGACAGAAAAACTTGATATAAGTTGGGCTAAGCTGAAAAAAAAAAAAAAAAAAAAAAAAGAAGCGCAATAAACATGATGGGAAGTGAAGCGGGGTCGTTCGCTAAAAAAAAAAAAAAAAAAAAAAAATAAATAAATAATCGGCACTGAAGTTGTTTATGCTAATGTCACACTTCCTATAAAGTGGCATTACATTTTCCATACATAGACACTTAAAAGTTTAAAGGCTCATGAATGGCAGGGGTAAGGGACAATGACATTGTCCTATCGAGTAGGACAAAGCCCTAGAGACTGCCCATATATACATATGATCAGCGCCCAAGCCCCCTCTCCACCCAAGCTATGACCAAGGAGGGTCAGGCAATGGCTGCTGATGACTCAGCAGATAGATCTGTAGGCTCTCTCAAACTCCCTCTCATTAGATCACAAGGATGGTGAGGTTACAGCGACCAAAGAAACTAAATAATTTGAGCGGGACTCGAACCCCAGTTTGGCGATCACCGGTCAGGGACGTTACCACATCAGCCACCCCACCCCATTGCAGTAAATTCCTTAAATTTTAGGTCATGAATGTCGTCGTATCAAGCGTAAATTTCTTCAGACGCAATGGTTCACATAATCAGTAGTTTCAGGCTTTTTTTATCGGAATTAGATTTAGGAGAATGAGGATATACTGTACCATACCTAAGTAAGGTGACTAGGCAAAGAAATCGTTCTCAGACCTGGTATGCACTTTGCTATGACATTGAAATATTTTAAACAGAAAAAGGAAAGTTTCAAGAAATATTTTCAGATCTGGACTATGGTTTTTGCTTAGCTTTCTTGTCTGATAATACAAATCATCTGATTACTTTGGACATAAGACTGCAAGGCAAAGGAAAGTTACATCTCAAGAAAAAAATGTAACGAGCAATAAAATTCCTAAAACAACTAAAAATTGATTCAAGGACATTCATGGTCATATAGTAGAAATACAAATTTTCAGAACCATTTCAGTGAATCACTCCAAGTTCCAGGAATTTATCAAATGGAAATAATTGATTTGCAAGCCAAAGATACACTGAAAACCATTTTGTAAAACCGCCTTTTGGAATTGTATTTCCTTATACCAGATGAATATTTGGAATATTTGCTATGTTTACAGTTTCTGGTATAATGTTAAACTAAAGTTTTCAGAAAGGAAACTAAGCTTACTGGTGAGGATCTTCACCAAACTTTGAGGGTCCCTGTTGCAGATATTGAAATTGCTATTACTAAGCTTGCAAGTAAAATACAAAATAAAAAACATAGTCAAAGCTGAGCTAAATAGGATCTTCTTTTTGGTCGTTATGTTTTCCTTAAAAAATACAGCACTATTAACTTTTTTTTATAACAGTAACTACAAGTATAAATCAACAACCAGTCCAGCTCCTATAGCTAAGGTATATAGAATAAGAAAATTAACTTTCTTCGGTAGTGTGGATGATTCTAATATGCGGCCCTCATCTAAATTTGGAAAGTTAACGTGGCCCTTTCATGCAAAATGGTTGAGGACCTCTCTCCAAGACATTTTATATTCTTTTAACGCCACCCCGTGCAGTTTGAAGCCTCTCCGAAATAGGTTCTTAACCTTGGCCCTGTGAAATCCAAGGTTAAGTGGTTTTTTATGGGGGGAAATCTTATTATCTGATTTTTTTTTTTATTTACCATTATCGGAAAGTGACCATGATTAAAGATGAAAATTTTTCTAAGGAAAAGAAGCCCCGAATATAATGACCAACTCTATTCGATCTAAAATTCAAAAAGGTTCATAGGAAATGCCTCTTCCACAGATTCCTCGAAATAGAAGATCGTGAAATTTGATACTACTACTATTTGCTCTGACCAACGTGTAATTTTAAATCTCGCTTTTTTTTTTCAATCGGCCAGTCCCTGCCACGTTCTGAGAAAAGACAATTGAAGGTAAAGATATAAAATAGAGTTAAACATAAATACTTTGTTTATAAGGATTGCTTATGAAAAAAACTTGGTTTGAGAGAAATGGGGAACATATTATTTTTGAGAGGGTTTTTTTTTTTTTTTCAGAAAGGAAAGTTTAAACACCCTTTCTGTACAGAAATTTTGCATAATTCATCTAAGACTAAAGACTAAAGCAGGCTTCTGGCTGGATAACAATAAGTTTGGGGACTTACTACCCTTTAGCCTATTTCAATCCAATAACAATATGTGAATAATTATAGTTTTCTTTCAAAGAAATGAGCGAATTACGATAAATTATGGAAAAGGGAAAACAAAAGAGCGTTTACAACGATAGCCGTCATTTGAATTTAAAATACCAAATAAATTACCCAGTATCTAAGTATTATTGTTGAAATAAACCACCATATAATATACAATTTTCATAGAGTGCCTATCGTAATTTAGGGGAACTGTCTCATATCCTACTTCAATGATATTGAGAAATTACATATACTGATAACTGATTGCGCTGAATGTAAAAAAAAATTATCCGTGTATTCAAACTACTGTATTAATATTGAGGTTCAAACACTGAAAACGGGAGTAAGGCCATAGAAATGACTACAGTATAAAATAAGAAAAAAATATTTTTCAAAAATAGTGATACTCTGATATGTTCAAAGACTAGAGATGCTTTGATCCTCGTGCGGGGTACCAGCTATTTTGACAAGGATTACTTTGAACTCTGCAGCACAATATCAGAAACAGAAACGAGGACGAAAAAAAAGGAAAAAAGGTATCACTGAATATTTATAGGAATTTCCGGGGAGCATCTAAAAAGTAAGTGGAATGTATGCACGCCCTGCAACAATAAAGCCCCGCAGAAAAGACTAGTTTCATCGGAAAAAAAAGATTGTACATGCAGCGTAAATAACTATCAAAGACCCAAATGCATATAAGTGGCGCTGCCATAAACATCTATCCACAAAAATAGGACGTGACCAAATTCCAAGGCAAAATAAGAAACGCCGATGAATAAAATAAGGTTTGTTTGGGTTTTATAGACATTATCTTTATACCTCTGTTAATAATCTAAGATTTAAACAAGATTTGTGTAAATTCAGTGACTACTTTCCACTTGGTAAGGTTAGAATGGACTTTTTACCTATGGTAAGCAGCTCTTCTGGGAGAAAGATACTACAAAATAAAACCATTGTTCTCTAATCTTGGGTAGTGCCATAACCTCTGCACCGTGGTCTTCCAGTCTTGGGTTATTTCTTGCTGGAGGGTAAACCAACCCACACTATTCTTTCTGGTACCTTATTTCCTTTCCTCACTTGGGATTATAGCATCCTGCTTTCCCATCTATGGTTGTAGCTTAGCTTATAATAATAATAATAATAATAATAATAATAATAATAATAATAATAATAATAATAATAATAATAATAATAATGTCTATAGCTACTGATAACGACGTTTAATGACCATAAGGGGATAATGAATTAAGTATGATTAGTAGTCAGACATAATGCTACTGTTCCCGCCATCTAAATGCATTGCTAAGGCTCATCAGACCAATTCCGGATTTACCTGTCACATAAGGACCTGGATCTGTGGAGATCTATTGTAAGGCATGTCACCGCTGCCTTAATAAATTGAGATGTAGAGCGTGATTCTGCTTCAGGCCAGTGATCCTTTGTTAACACCCATTCTCCAGACAATTCGCTTGCTGGCAAGGGTTTCCACGTTAGTTGGTTGCATTTTTTATATCTTTAAGGTTGACTCTGCTTAGTCTTTGTATCACTTCTTAGGGGCAACCGGTCTTCTGTGGTCGTTTTTAAGCTGTCCGTATAATATTTTTCGTTAGAGGTCTCAGGCATATGAGTAATTTGCCTTCTTTAATGCCGCTTATTACGCTCAAAACTGCATACAATTTTGGAAGCTTTGCATGGTACTGGATAAGCTGTTAGATAAGAGTATCAACGAGCTATTCGTCAACCTCGGTATAATGGTTCAATAAGGTATGGAAAGGCTTAGTCTCGCAGATAAGAATCTCGGTCCGTTCTTTGAGAATAGTTGTGTTATAAAGTGTGCCGACTGGAGGGATTAAGTTTTCCTTTCGGCCCTCTTTGGATTTTCTGGCATTATAAAAGCCTTCCAATTTTTTTTGGGTCAGCAAAAACCTCCATTTTCCTTAGCTCTTTCTACCCACCAGCAGTTCTGTAGCATATCTATGTGACTTTGTGTCACTGGCTTCAGCTGCCTCCAGCTTTGGGTTAGTGCAGACGAGAGGGGATTTGCAAGATATACCTCATTTCCTATTTGTCTTTGTTCATTTAACTGCTGTATGGAGCCAGATATCTCACTAAACAAGTTTACAGGAGAGAACTTAGTGTAGCCAATTAATCCTTCTGCAGCAGTGACTGGATCTCCCTCAGGAATGGTGATTAAGGAAGAGAGGCCCTCGCCAATTTCAGTGCAAAAATAAATAAATAAATAAACAAATGAATAAAAAAAAATAAAAATTCTTGACTCCTGTTTTCCAGCTCAGCGTAATTCACTTCCATAGACATGGGAGGCGTGTTGTATTTCAGTTAAGATCCAATTTTGAATCTTAAGGTGAATTCCACTAGTTGATGGCTTCATGAATACTCTGTCCCAAATAAGTTACATGTTATAATTACCTCATTAGTGTGGTTCTGCCTAGTTATGAAGTAGTCTAACAAGTGCCACTGCATTGGTCTGAGTTGCATCCATTTGCTCTAGATCTTGTTCTTGAGCTAGAATATTATAATTTAATAAAATGATTGTGCTCAGTACATAGGGAAATTATCTTGTGGCCATTAATATTCCAAGAGACTGTGTCAAGATTACATAGGGTACCTCTTCACAGACACTCTCTTTTTCTCAACTCCAGCATTGAAATCTTCCAACAAGATAACAGTTCTCTGTATGTTTTGTAGTACTACATCGAGTACACAGTAGAAGTTGTCTTTTGTAATTTCATCAGCTTTCAATGTTAGGGTGTAAACACTGCTGAGTTAGGAAATAGCACTTTACCGATGGGAAAAAAAAACAATAAGGCTTTCATTTATGCCTGTGGGGCCTTCAGATTTGTTTGTGATTATCTTGGTTCTTACAGCAAAATCTACACCATAAAACCTATTATTTTCCATTTGGTAAGCTTCATCAGAAGGTGCATCCTTTACCAGCTTCAGTGAAAGATTCCTCGCCTAGGAGGCGAGTCTCACTTAGCACAGCAATATCTATAATGTATCAACAAATTTATTGGCAATTATTGCAGTTCTCCTGGATGGTCCTTTAGCTTCATCAATAGCCTAATATTGAAGAGTCCTAATGTTCCAGGGACCTATGATTAGGTTATGTTTAATTTTTAAGAAACGCCAGAGTACTCGCTGTGAATATCCACAGCTAAACATCTAGATAAAAAATGGAGTAGACAATGTTTTGGGCACCATTTCTAGACCAATCTTATTATAAGAGGAAACTGTGTGGCATGTCACTAAAATATCTCGAGAACAGCTAAAAGAGTTTTGATGGAATTTGGCGGTCACGCTATCAGCTATGCCTTACAAATACATTTATACACACACACACACACGTGTATATATATATATATATATATACACATATGTATATACATACATATCTACATATATATACATACATATATACATATATATATACATACATATATATATGTATATATATATATATATATATATACATATATATATATATATATTTATGTATATATATATATATATATATATGCACATACAAATGTGTGTGTGATCAAATAATGTTAATTTGAAAGAACAATACCATTAGAATTTAAATTTACAACATATGCTATATCAAAGTTATAAAATTGAAATATAGATATCGAGCCAAATACTTGAAGGACGATGCCTAGGTTATCAAAAAAACTAAATGAGTAATGATGATCAAATAGTTTCAAATAATAATAAGATCAAATTATTCGTAGATTAAAGGTCATATTATATTAAAAAAAAAAAAAGACCTTAAACATATAATGCAATTATTTCACGGTTCAAGCTCAATTAAGTAGAAAAGAAGCTGCGAAATAAAGGATTACCCTTTACATTCCAAGTAGATAAACACTTTACTGTAAAGTAAAAAATACGCAGAGGAAGGGGAATGAAAACATGGTATTCCGAAACCAAATTCCAAATTCCCGAACAAACCGAAAAGGATAAAAATGAAACCCCAAAGCAGAGAGAGCAAAGGAAGACTGTCGACATAAAAGGAAATAGAAGAAGCATCGAAATAGCCAGGAGAAACCACAGAGCAAATTCCATGCTTCAGATGCCATAGAAGAACTAATGAAAAGGAAGAGGGAATGGAAAACGCGAGACAAAAGGACTCTGGAAATACAAATTGACAAGCAAAAGGGGAACAAGAATAGGTTTATACGAGTATGAAACAGAGAGAGAGAGAGAGAGAGAGAGAGAGAGAGAGAGAGAGAGAGAGAGAGAGAATTTTAATTCATTATGAAAATATAACGAATCTAAAAATTTCCAGACCATCACTATCAATTGTAAGGTAATTTCGACGGAATGTAACAACTGAAGCCATACAAAAAAATCCTACCATATTTCCATAAGTGCTTTATTATGACATTGTTGGGAACCAGCTCGCCAGAAAATAAAGGCGTTTAATACGGAAATAACCAATATCGTTAGTGATTATTCAATCACAGATAAAACTGAAGCCACGTCATTAAGGTTAATGTCATGGCTGGGAAAATGACATGTAATGGGAGGTAATCGCATGGAATTTTATGTATTTTAGTGGACTGATAGCACAATCAATTATATATCTGAATTTAATAAAATATGTTTTTTATAGGACCTACTCATCTTCCTTTTTTATTTGTTTATAATCCAGGGATTACAATGTATCCTGTACATTTATATCTAATCAATATCATGCTGAAAGGTTTTCCCCTATGTGTACACCTAATGTAGTTGAATTGAGATTCTACTAACAAAAGCATTTAAAAGAAATATCCTCCTGAAAGATTTGATAAGAGTTACATTCGATGTGGTCACCTAGTATAGTTTTACTTTATTAAGTTCTAATGCTATTCTGTGAACATAGACGGTAGAATAAACCTTTTCCATAATACTTACACCAACTAACAAAATAAATGATGAGTAATTTGTCCCATACTTGCCCTATATCTCTTCAAGAACATTTTCTATTTGTTGGTACATTACACCCGTAATATTATTGTACATAGACGGTAGAATAAACCTTTTCCATAATACTTACACCAACTAACAAAATAAATGAAGAGTAATTTGTCCCATACTTGCCCTATATCTCTTCAAGAACATTTTCTATTTGTTGGTACATTACACCCATAATATTATTGTAAGAAAAATCACATGGATAAAGCAGAGTAAAAGAGGGGAAGGTGAGTTTCAATATGAAAACATTTTGTCAGACTTTCCTCAAACATGTGAAAGGCAGCGTGTTTACACCAAAGCTTCCCGATCCTTTGCCTTTCTTCCTAACTTGAAATAGAATTTCACTTCAACAATACTAAGAGTACACAAATAAAAACCCTTATATCTTTCAGGATGTTATTTCTTTTAGATGAAACTATAATCTTAATAATAAAATAGCTTGCCAATTATTTACTTTGAATAAATTTAAAAATAGAATTTAACTGTGATATATATGTACGAGTATGTTTGTTCTTACCCAAAGGAAGGGTGCAACAATAAGCTACGCAGTTCAGATCACATGAATGTAAGCACAATCCTATATTAATATTCTTTTTCGCTCACTATTCTTTCTGTCAGGGATGGATTTCAGGCTTTCAGTTCTATTTTCATATTCATTCCATAAATAATAATTAGGTCACTTCTCTCGCTGTCATTTTGTTTCATAGAAATAAACACTAATCTTTTCTCAAAAAATAGTTTGCAGGTTCTTTTTTTTTTTTTTTTTATTTTCAAAGACTAATGGAGTGAATTTTGCAAGACACCAAGACAATTTATTTCTTCTAATTTCTCCTTTTTAAAACACCAATATTATAATAATTTATAAAAGCAAATTTTCCCCAATTCCTCTTCTGCTTAAACTTTTATCTTTTGTAACTTTTTGCTTTAGCCAAATAAGTTTCAAATATGAACTCAGTTACTTCATACCCATCAACTTCCTCTTACATTTACCTTATGATAAATCATAATATAACAAACTTATTTCCACAATCATTTGCTCATTTTCTGGCATACTTATGGCTGCCCCCAGCCAAACATGTATTTCCATCAATAAAATACATTTCCACCAAACTTTCTATTGAAAATTACTTCAGGAACTCCATAACTGCCTATAACACAACTTGCTCCTTTGACTTATGGTACCTTTGCATTAACATCACGTATCACACCAACCTTTTCTTATCCTATAAATCAAAGCAAGCATGAATAACAACTCTTATACAGCATTTTCTCGCATCCTAATGAATCTTATCCCTACAATTCTTAATTAAACACATTTGCCCTATTTCACAAGTCGCCTTTCTAACGACATTACAAGCAATGGATTTTCCTTATTACGACACAGTTTAGCAGTCCTTAACAATCAAGCATAGGCCTTACCCATTCTTAAACTTTATAAGTTTTTACTATCTTTTTTGTGCCGAGAATACAAAAAAGTTTTAGTTAAACTTTCTGAAGCAAGTGAACTACGATATATTTCTTTACTTCTATCCACATTCAACACTACATATTTCGGTGCCTAATTTTATTACGTATGAAAGTTATTGACTATATCAATACAGGTTATGGGCTGCAAACATCTAGACTCTGGCCTCTTGCGGATTTCAATGCCATACAGTGTGGGAAAAAACAGTTTTTCCATCCTAAGACCGGATACGTCTGAAAGGTTGCGTTGTACCTCAGACGACGATAGCTGCCATTTAGGGTGATTTTCTCAAGTATTTACTCCAACCTCCAACCAAATAGTCTACAACTCGTCACATTGCACAACTCGGCATTGGATTTCATAGGTGAAACCATTAATACTTGCAGAATAGCAATATCGAAGTGTGCCTCAGTAATACATGTATGCATGCATTTGGTATAAATGTTGAGATTGTTCATATATTATATTCATTAGATGGTATGGCCGCCCCGAAATATGTCACTATCTATAACTATGAACAAATACATAGTAAATGAACCAAAACATATCTAAAACACAAATATATCCACTTCTGACGATTAGAAGTAAATATTACAAGTCAGTATTCGCACTGAATTTCCAAAGACGTTATACTGACAACGAAACAACATAAGATGGCTTACATACCTTCAGAATTGTACATACCATGCACTTGTAATAATATCGTAAGCATAATTTTTTACTAATTACTAAAATGTCATTGGCGGAACAACCAGATCATATCCCCTCACCACCTTTCCTCTTTAATAGTGGTGAGCATGAGTTCATATTGAAGATATAAGTATGAGCTTGTGAAATACAAATAGGTATAAAATACGTGTTCCTGTCTATATACATGAAAGCGTTTTATTCATAATATAAAGCGGATATTGAGAAAGAAAAACATCTTATCCAGGTACCCAATGGAGATATGATTCAAAGTAATTTGCATTGCCTCTAAGGAAATAACAATATCTCGCCTAAACCAATATACCGGAGTAAATGATATTTCCAAGACAGAGAATATGTAGCATTCAGATCCACTTTAAGTCCAACAAATTCTTCGAAAATACATTGGCCATGGATTTAGGACTCCCAATGGGAGACAATAACACTTTGGATCCAAGGATTCTCAGAAAATATGGCCAATTAAGCCTCTTCCTGTAACTGGATTGAGAACATTCGCGGCGAGAGAGATCATCTGTTATCAGCAATCTACTCAGTGAATGAAAATTAATTCATTTTTACACGTAAACAGCGTAATAGTATAATCACATTCGAAAATTAAATACGAAATGATCACACCACATGGCTACTGAGAACGACTGCAAATACCTCACGAGGAAAAATACATTGCAATTCAAATAGTTTCATTGTGTATCTCGATAACACAGCAATTACCCCTAATGCTTTTCTCTTGTCTTTTTTTAGTTTTTCTATACCTTCGAATCATTAAATTTTCAACAGATTTGGAAATATATCACGTGGAAAAGTTAACAAAACATAAGGATATTCTTTAACAGTTAAACGTGTGGAGAACAAGCCTTGTACAAAATTAACCTTTTTTTTTTTTCATCGAGAGCACATTTCTTACTCTAGTCTACTGATCTAAAGCATACTAACTGAACAACTCCCTCATCTTATCAAGTATAGGAAGTAAAAACTGGGAGATCACCTGGTACGAATTGTAAGTTTTAGAGTGCAAAATAAAATATGATGCAAATTTATCAGTCTGAACCACGGAAAAAGAATGTTAGCGCAAATATATTTACGTACACCTAAACCCCTCATAACTCTGTACACCAGCTTATCCAATCATTTTGACAGATTAAGGGAAGCCCTTTAAAAAAAAAAAAATTCTAAATATTGATGTTCAGAGGAGTTTAGGAAGCTTAAAACACCAATTGCCAGAGAACCTTTAGCTATATCAACCAACAAATTTCAGTAACGCCTAAAGGACCTTCCCAAAACTTAGAGTTGGAGCTTTGATTTCAGACCCAAGCAAATCTGCTTGTGTTATTACACTATGTAAAAACAACAAAACTATTACTTTCCTTCGTACTTCACACCATACACAGGCAAATCCGTTTTTATTCATGATCAAGTAATACTCTTCAGCTATTAAATAGGTGTTGTTAACTTAATTCAATAGGACAGAAATGAGCGTTAATATCAATAATACAGCATTAATATCCTGAAAATTAGTTTTACCCATAATATTACCGTTTATGCTAAGATATCTCTTGGCTATATTCATCATCAGTGATGATCATCATCATCATTATCATCATCATCATTATTATTATTATTATCATTATTATTATTATTATCGTTGTTGTTGTTGTTATTATTAACTAAGCCACAACCCCAGTTAGAAGAGCAGGATGCTATAAGCCCAAGGGCTCCAATGTGAAAAAAAATACCCAGTGAGGAAAGGAAATAAGGTAATAAATAAACTATATGAGAAGTAATGAACATTTTTTTTTCTGTTGAAGACAATGAAAAGTAAGTAAAATATCAAAAAGATTCGTTGATATAGCTCGCTCCCTGTTTTTATCAACTTGATTCACGTACTAAATTAATCACTTAAAATTAACTTTTGTATTTGATACATAGAAAAGCACAATTCACATAATTTCTTCTTTACCTTTAATGGCCTTTACTGGCTATTTCATTCATAAGCAGTTATATGAATTGAATATAATGTAAAACATTTTATGGACATATTCCACCAACTACTTTCAATTTTTCACTTTTAATCAACATTCGCTATTACTACATTTGCCAGCTTTCATCTTCTGATCTAAACTAAATAAATAAAAAAAAATGTAAAGTTCAGGGACTTCCAGTCAGTGTATCCAAATTCCAGTTTACTCCCCATCTAAATATTCGATTCTGTTCGAAATGTAACTCAACCATTCACTTCAAATACACTTCCTGGTGTCCAAATTGCTTCAATTGTAGGCTGGATACATCATTTACATTGAGTGATATACTCTCCTTTCATAGCATAAATTATTCTTGATAATAATGTTTTATTTCTTTAAAATGAAATACTATTCAGCTCTAACCTCGGCCTAGTCGATATACTGCCCTTATACATCTTCCTTTACCTACCCTATTAATAGTATAGAATACATATTCATTAATTGAATCACTCATAATTCATTTACATTTTCTCTATAGCCTCCTCATCTCTACTACAATAAGAATTCGTTGTTTCGTTTTAAACAAGAACTACTTTTGCAAATCTTACCAGTAATGATCAAAGGGAAAGATAACACGGTAAATGATATAGTAAAAAACAAACTACGTAACCGGCACACATTTGAGAGAGAGAGAGAGAGAGAGAGAGAGAGAGAGAGAGAGAGAGAGAGAGAGAGAGAGAGAGTTTTCAATTGAAGAAATACCTCACAGACAAAATTCCGCAACCATCTCCCAGAGGACATATGAAACAATTTTTTTTTTCTTATCTTGTGCAGCGAAGTAAGAATTCCTCCATCCGTGCATAAACATTTCCAAATAAAACACCTATCTCTATCTATATATGTTATAAATTATTTATTTTTCTAAAATCTTACCAAACTTCCCCATATTTCTACAAAAAAACTTATTTTGCAATAAAAAATGATGAAGATTATACTGAAATATAAAATAAGGAAGATCATCTCACAATCTAGGGACAGCTTGAATAAAACTTCTACAATATTGTGTAGTATTAAACCTTATAATGGTGAACGCAGTAAAAAAATTCGTTGTTTCATTTTAAACAATAACTACTTTTGCAACTCTTACCAGTAATAATCAAAAGGGAAAGAAAACACGGTAAATGATATAGCCGAAAACAAACTATGAAGTAGGCACATAATTGAGAGAGAGAGAGAGAGAGAGAGAGAGAGAGAGAGAGAGAGAGAGAGAGAGAGAGAGAGAGAGAGAGAGAGAGAGAGAGAGTTTTCAATTGAAGAAATACCTCACAGACAAAATTCCGCACCCATCTCCCAGAGGACATATGAAACAAATTTCTTTCGGAATTCTTTTTTTTTCTTATTTTGAATGCAGCGGGGTAAGAATTCCTTCATCCGTGCATTAAAATTTCCAAATAAAACACCTCTCTCTCTCTCTCTCTCTCTCTCTCTCTCTCTCTCTCTCTCTCTCTCTCTCTCTCTCTCTCTCTCTCTCTCTCTCTCTCTCTCTCTCTATATATATATATATATATATATATATATATATATATATATATATATCATTAAATTTTTTTTACTAAGCTACCACATGTTTCTACAAAAAAATCATTTTGCAATAGGAAAATTATGAAGATTATACTGAAATATAATATAATGAATATCATTCCACAATCTAGTGACAGCTTGAATAAAACTTCTAGAATATTGTGTAGTATTGAACCTTATAATGCAGAAGGCAAGGCTGTTAGAATTAACTGCAAAGGGAAATATTTCCTCGCCACGTCCCACAAGTACTTCATTCTAATGCTGACTAACAGAATGCGCTACAGTTGACATTAAAATTATCTGCCCTACAAAACTAGCTACTTTTCTAACAAACTATTTATTAGCAATAAGTGTTCCTTTTATACTACATATAAAATTAATTACCAGCTGAAAATTTATCTAATCTGACAAAAAAAAAATCAACCTACATTCCCATTTCGTTCATATGTTCTTTGTCCCCCAAAGAGTTATTTTGGTCACTTGCTTTCTTCACAATATAGTTTTCCCTTTCGATTCTGCAGTTATGTATAACATGTAATCCGCGAAACTCACTTGGAATTAAAATGGTGCTCGTTGTTTTTAACATGAAACTGAAAAATGAATTCATGCTCAGTGGGGGATGTAAAGATAGATTTAGCCTATTTGTTCTGAAATATATTACAATCTAGACACAAGGTTTTTCCGACGATCCTTTACAGTTTACTGGAAACAAATATTTTGTCCCCTAAATTTCAAGGCGTTTTTATTTTTATTAATTTGTTTCACCTTCAAATGAAGACCGTGAACTGATCTTATAGAAATTTAAGGATAATAAATTTTATCTTTCAGCCATCATCCTTGTTATTATGTTGATAGAATAGCCTATCTCCTCTTCTCCATAGGCTGGTATCCTGAGCTATTCTAACAACTTAAAATCAAGGTACTGAAGCCATTACAATTATCTTTTGAAAACCCATTACCAAGGAAATTTCTACGACTGAATGTCATAACTGGACAATTCGTTTGTAATAAACAAAGCTTAAATCATACAAGTAGATTAGAGATTATTTAAATACAACTAAATACAGCAAATACGATAAAATACAAGAAATGGCAATTACAGCAGAAATAATGGTGTTTTCAAACTACCATCGAAATACTATTGAGGTAAACGACAGAGAAAACAAGTACTCCTTTTAAATAATTTCAAAGGCAGCATAGTGAGATGCAAATAACAGAAATTAGGAAAAGAAACTATTTGCGCACAATTATATATATATATATATATATATATATATATATATATATATATATATATATATATATTAAAATATATCATTTCTGGTAAAATAAATGGTTAGCGCAAGCTCACACTTACACACACTTACACACACACATAATATATACATATATATATACATATATATATACAGTATATATATATATATATATATATATATACACACACACACATGGCCCCAAGACAGCGGAAGACTGTGATACAGAGGCTATAGTACTACCTACGACTTGAAAACGATGGTTTGATTTTGGAGTGTCCTCCTAAAAGGACCTGCACACCATGGTTAAAACATCTCTATCTCTTATGGTAGTAGGTTGGCCAGGGCACCAGCCGCCCGTTGAGATACTACCACTAGAGAGGTATTGGATCCTTTGACTAGCCAGACAGCAATGCATTGGATCCCTCTCTCTGGTTACGGCTTATCTTTACTTTGCCTACGCTTATACAGAATAGTCTGGCCTATTTTTACATATTCTTGTCTTTCCTCATACACCTGACAACAATGAGATACTAAACACTTCTTCACTCAAGGGGTTAATTACTGTACTGCAATTTGTTCAGTGTACTTTCCTCTTGGTAAGGGTAGAAGACTCTTTAGCTATGGTAAGCAGCTCTTCTAGGAGAAGGACACTCCAAAATTAAATCATTGTTCTCTAGTCTTGGGTAGTGCCATAGCCTCTGTACCATGGTCTTCCACTGTCTTGGGTTAGAGTTCTCTTGCTTGAGGGTACACTCGGGCACACTATTCTATCTTATTATTTTTTTTTGCTCTTGTTTCTTTTGAAATGGTGTGTTGGGCAGGCTTAATAAAAGGGCCATGGATGCTTGGTGGTTTATCAAGAGGTTGTCTTTTCCTTTTCTGATTCTTTTTCTTCTCAAAACCATCCTTACTGTCCTCCCTTCAGTTGAAGTGGCTATCCTGCAGGGTATTTAGCCTTGCATGGTGTATCGGCTCCTCCATGTTGACCAGTTTTTCCGACTTTTTACTATAGTCTGTGGGTATCATCAATCACTTTATTTATAATTCTGTACATATTGTTTTTGTTATAATTCTTGTTAATCTAGTTTTTAAGTATGATGTCTCTTTTTTATTTCTATTAATTCTTATGCTGTCTGGAGACAATGAGCGAAATCTGGGACCACTACGTCCTAGATTTCGTCAATGTCGTCTTCTGTATTGCAATATTCGTGGTCTTCATGCAAATATCCAGGACCTTACAGTTGCGTCCAGACAGTATGATATTCTTTTGTGCTCAGAAACTTTGGTTTCTAATATGAGGCACTTATCTGAGCTCCTTATAACTCGTTTTAAGAAGCCAATAATGTTGAAAAGTGATGCCATTCCTAGGGCCAGGGGAATGGCGGTGTATATTAGGACCGAGCACCCTGCTTCTCATAAGTCCTGCTATCAATGTGGATGTCATTAGATTCAGGTAATAAAAGTTTGTGGCAGGCATAATAACTTTTATTTGTGTTCGATCTACCGGAATCCAGACATGGATGATTCTATCTTCGATTATCTTCTTACCATTATGGCTAAGATACAAGAAGATGATAGAAAGGCTTTTTTTGTCTTTGTTGGTGATTTTAATGGTTAAGTTCTATCTCTCCTACCGATCGCCATGGCTTAAGAGCTTTAGACTTTGGCTCTGAATCAGGCTGTGAGCAAATCATAAATGAAGCTACTCACAGGTCTGGTAATTGCTGGGGCCTCGACTGACTCCCCTGGCGTTATAACTAGTAAGGTTGGTTCTCCAGTCGGGACATCCGATCATGCCTTGATTTCATTAGTAGTGAAGACTGAGCAGCCTGTCCCTGATATATCATACTCCTGTAAAATTTATATGAAATCCCAAGCAGACTAGAATGGGATTTTGCATGATCTTTTGTGCTTAAATTGGTCGCAATTATATAGTAGTGTAGATCCTGTTGTCCCTTTGAATGAGAATCTAGTCAACATAATTGATAGGCGTATCCTTTCTTGTGTGCTAAGGTACCGAGTGAAGGACAAACCATGGTTCAATGATGATTGTAGACGTGCTTATTTGGAGAAGCAGGAGGCCTATCATCTTTGGAAGGGTAACAGATCAGATTTGACCTGGAACAACTATACTCAGCTTCGAGCTTTTGCTCAGAGAGTTTATGCCTCAACTGAAAAGGAGTACAATTTAACCATAAAAGAAACCCTTTCTGGTACAACTCAGGAACATAAGTGGTGGTCTACCCTTAAATCTGCACTCTTTGGTGTAGATGCAACAGTTCCTCCTTTACTTAAACCAGATGGCTCAGTCACTCACTGTCCAAAGGAAAAGGCAACCCTTTGGCTGATGTTTTGACAGTAAACAGAGTAATGAGAAACTTGAATTTCCTCATTCCTGTTTTCCTGAGGCTAAACTAACTAGTTTAGCTTTTCGATCTAGTGAGATTAAAGCTCTGTTGGTGGACCTTGATGCTTATGGAGATGTAGACCCAAACTGTATTTTTCTTTTGTTTTTTTATAAGGACAGCAGATTTCTTAGCTCCAAAGTTATTTGTTATTTTGTGCAAGTTAGCAAGAAGAGGAGCTTTTAGCACTTGTTGGAGAATTGGTAATGTTACTCCTCTATGTAAATGTGTTTGTGGTAGGTCAAGTCCCACTGATTACCGCACAATGTCCATAAATCCCATATTATCTAAAGTTTTTGAACGTCTTCTGGCAAAACGTCTTAATAGGGTTGTGAAGGTAATCATCTACTCCCTAGTTTGCAATTTGGTTTTCGTAAAGGCCTTGGAGCATGTGATGCCCTTCTTACATTCTCCAATGCTGTACAGAAATCCCTTGATTGTGGTCAGGAATTTCGTATGATTGGCCATGATTTTAGTGCTGCCTTTGCCCGTGTTAATCATGAAGCCCTTGTTTTCAAACTCAAACAGTTGGGAGTAGGTGGGTCGATTCTTAGCATTATTATTGATTTTTTAAGTAATAGATCTCAAAGGGTTGTTGTTGATGGGCACCATAGTGAGTATAGGAATGTGATATCCAGTGTTTCACAGGGTAGTGTTCTTGGCCCATTACTTTTCATACTATATACACATGACATGTGGTTTGGCCTAGAAAACAAGCTTGTTGCATACACAGATGATGCTACTCTCTTTGCATCAATTCCATCCCCTGAATGTAGATCTGGGGTTCTTGAATCCCTCAATAGAGATTTAGCTAAAATTAGTGCGTGGAGCAAATTATGGGGTATGAAGTTGAATCCTAATAAAACTCAAAGTATGATTGTAAGTAGGTCAAGGACGGTGGCTCATCAACATCCGGATCTCAGTATTGATAATGTTTCTTTAAATTTGTATGACTCTTAAAATTTTAGGTGTGATTCTCGACAGAAAATTTACTTTTGAGAAACACATTAGGTCTGTGTCTTCTTTAATTGCACAAAAAATTGGCTTATTGAGAAAGTCTTACAAGATTTTCGGTGATCAATCTATTCTGAAGAAGTGTTTTAATTCTTTCATTCTATCTGTCTGGTGTTCAGCTGCTGATTCTCATCTTAATTTGTTGGACAGAAACTTACGGTCTATTAAATTTCCTATTCCTGATCTAGATATTAATCTTTGGCACCGTCGTTCAATTAGTTCCTTATGCATGTTGCACAAGATTTTTCATAACTCTGACCATCCTTTACATTCAGATCTCCCAGGACAATTCTTTCCTGTTCGTAATACTAGGCAGGCAGTTAATTCTAATAGCTAGGCCTTCTCCATCATGAGGCTAAATACTACACAGTATTCTAGAAGTTTTATTCCAGCTGTTACCAAGTTATGGAATGATCTTCCTAATCGGGTGGTTGAATCAGTAGAACTTCAAAAGTTCAAAGTTGGAGCAAATGTTTTTATGTTGACCAGGCTGACATGAGTCTTTTATAGTTAATATATGACATATCTGTTTATGACGTTGTTAATAGCTTACATAGGACATATCTGTTTTGACGCTGTTACTGTTTTTAGAAGGATATATTGTTAATTTATTCTCATCATTTATTTATTTCCTTATTTCCTTTCTTCACTGGGCTATTTTTCCCTATTGGAGGTCTTGGGCTTATAGCATCTTGCTTTTCCAACTAGGGTTGTAGCTTGGCTAGTAATATTAATAATAATAATAATAATAATAATAATAATAATAATAATAATAATAATACCCTTACCAAGATGAAAATAGCCACTAAACAATCACAGTGCAGTAGTTAACCCCTTGAGCGAAGACGACTTGTTTGTTAATCTCAGTGCTGTCAAGTGTATGAGGACAGAGGAGAATGTGGAAAGTATCAGCCAGACTATTCGGTGTATGTGTAGGTAAAGGAAATTAGCCGTAACCAGAGAGAGGAATCTAATGTGGTACTGTCCAAGTATCCAATCACTCGGTAGTAGTAGTATATCAACGGTTTTCTAGTGACCTGGCCATCCTAATATATATATATGTGTGTGTGTGTGTGTGTGTATCATATATATATATATAATATATGTATATATATATATATATATACACATGTGTGTGTGCGTGCGTATATATATATATATATATATATATATATATATATATATATATATATATATATATATATATATATATAGAAACATTTATAATATATAAATACATATGCATATTGTATATATTGGTTGAGTGCATAAAGGGAATATCAATACAATGAAAACCTCAAGTATCATAAATTCACAATTAAGCCCAAACTTCACCAAAAAGAATACTAAAGAAGAAGTAAGGCAACGTATATGCAAAACATTTTCGTAAACTATTTCAGAAAAAGGGAATTCGAAACAGCTAATATCGCTGGCTGGCACAGAAAAAAAAGGACATTTCAAAACTAATTTTACACGCAATAAGTTCTGCCGGCAGCAATTTGCTGCTTATTCAGCAACTGTTGGGTGAAGAACCGAAAAAGAAGGAGGATGCACGAAGAAGAGAGAGAGAGAGAGAGAGAGAGAGAGAGAGAGAGAGAGAGAGAGAGAGAGAGAGAGAGAGAGAGAGAAGCGACGTCTTTCCGATACAATAAGAGCTTTGGCTCAAAGAATTGGGAAAGCATATTACCACGTCTTTTTCATATTTTTCTTCGGGTGAAAGATTTATGTGAAAGATTTTTTTTTTCCGTTTGAATCTATTTGCTTGTTTTTTCTGTAGTTAACGCGAGGAGTTCGATTTGGAGTTGCTATTTGTTTTAACTAAATGGAGGGCCTTTTATTTACACATTTTAACAATATTGAAATGAGAATCTTTAAATATAAAAATAACATATTTTTTTTGGAACGTAATGGTCAAAATAAGCATTAAAACATGACAAAAACTTGAATATGGGAAAGGTCACGGAACACATTTAATCTAATTTCAAATATGTGACGCCTATAGTCTCCTCCATTCTGGTATATTAGATAGTGAAATAGATAAAACATATAAGCAGAGCGCGAATGGAGTGGATACATCTCGACGGAGTACGTGATCTGTATATAAAAATTTGATAGTAGATTGTTCTATTGCTATTCGAATTCAACTCAAATATAAAGTAAAAATGATATCAATATTCTTACTTCAAAATACTACCAAAGCTTTACTTTCACAACTCTGCCGCGGAGTAACAGTTTGTATTTGGTTTGTTTGTTTATTTGTTTGAAAACAACAATACCCAAAAAGCGGAGCCTGAATTTTTACGAAAACGTACAAAAAAAGATAGTTTTGACAAGAGTAACACTGTAATATTTTGGCAAGGATGCGAAAATAACTTCTAGAGATGGGTCATTTTGGAGCGCTGGATTTCTCATAAAGGCCTTAGATGCTTCAGGCTGAAGACACCAAGCAAAATATTGACGTAGATTTCTTTAAGAGATTCTAAACTTAATTTTTCAAAAGAAAGTCCTATTGACACTTTGCCTTTCTTGTTATATAATTAACGCATATGTTTCGTCTTAATCTGTTAGACTTTATTTAAATCCTAGCAACTAAATTTCTGGTTAATACAAATAAAAGTTTAAATCCTGGCAACTACATTTCTGGTTAATACAATAAAAGTTTGAATCCTAGCAACTAAATTACTGGTTAATACAAATAGAAATTTAAATCCTAGCAACTAAATTTCTGGTTAATACAAATAGAAGTTTAAAATCTAGGAACTAAATTTCTGGTTAATACAAATATCATACTCCAAGCGGAGCAATGCGTTTCATTGGTGCTCTTGTTTAGTATTTATGTTTTCATTTGTCAAAATAAGCATCTGCAACCACCAGACATATAAATAAAATAAATTAAAAAAAATTTTCATAGCTGGAAAATATTTTGATAATGGTACTAAACAGATTAAAAAAATCTTATTGCTATAACTTAGGCATCTCATATTAGGATGATAACTAGTCTTAGCGAGCAAGAATTCGTGTGTTCTCATAACATCAAAGAATCTCTCACGGGGGATACAAGGGGAATGTGTAATAAGCTCAATAAAACTTCAAAGAGACCCGATAAAAGACATTACCTAAGCTGATCATAAAGATGATCAAAGAAGAAAGTTCTCAGAATCCTCTTATGATATATCATTTATCAGTTTATACAAATATAATATCTGGAATATCATTGCTCAAGGATTCAACAAGTTGGCGAATAAATATGCATTCTATTCCTTTAGTTATGTATGCAATACATCTGATATAATAAAATAAAATATTCTCTAGGGATATACGATTTTCAGGTAGCCCTATATGTTGATTAGTTTGCTATTACTTAGTATATGTTGATTAGTTTGCTATTACTTAGTATTTTTTTCATAATTCTAGTATTTTCGAAAATATAAAAATTATAATTATATAACGCATATTTACTTCACTAATTTAAGTCGCTGTTACACTATAGTTCATTTCTTTTAGCGAGGCAGATTTGCACCGACTCGCAGCGGTGCCCTTTTAGCTCGGTAAAGTTTCCTGATCGCTGATTGGTTAGAATTATCTTGTCCAACCAATCAGCGATCATGAAACTTTTCCGAGCTAAAAGGGCACCGCTGCGAATCGGTGCAAATATGCCTCGCTAACAGAAATGGACTATAGTATATTTGCACTAACGTATGCGAACCTATTAGAAAAATTGCTCATACGCTGACAAACGCAAGGGAATCGTTAAGATTACGTCGTTTAGGTTCCGTAATACGTAGGCAAACGTATATATTCGCATACACAGAGGGCAAGAATTTATTTCGAGCATGTTCAAAATGTTCAGCGTATATGAACGTGTAAGTCCTTCGTTACCCACACCACAGGAGTATGTTAATCAAACGGTGAATACGCCAGAGGGACGCTAAAGGTACGTTACTGTACTTGGTATAGGTACCGTATGCATAGCATACAAGTAACGCAATGCCGACGAACGATTAATATATTGAACATACCGCTAACGATTAATTGACGTATGTAATCGTATTCCTAACGTATATTAGCGTATCCCTTACATAAACCTATGACAAACGTATTTATTCATACACGTAGGGCATAAATACCTCGTGGTAAATATACCCCCCGACGTTTTGTCATCTGGTATAAATTGAGTGTCATTTCCACATCTCCATCATCTGGTCCTACCGCCTCACTTTGAAACTCCATGTTTTTTCTGGCCTTTTTCATACTCTGTTGCAGCTGGGAGGATACGGAGGCAGCTGATGAAGGGATAAATCCAATGAGCATGTTTCGGTAAGTGGTGCATCTGATATCTCCCAAGCTGAATCAGCAACATCAGTGGGTGAATCTGGATGTCTGTTCTTTGCAGTGTATTTCCTTACGGACGAAGTCTTCTTCAGTGGTATCTTTGAAGTCTAGTTGAAAAATGAAGGATCTCGGAAAATCCATTTATATATACGGATGCTCAGGGAATAAAATTCTTACTCTACTCATACATTACTCATGATCCATACAGTAACGAAACGCTCATATAACGGCGCTTAGAATCTCATATATGGTTCTCGTACACTGCTCTCAAACGTTGATATAAACTACACCTACGATGACATACATTGACATACGCTTGTAAACGTTACTTATACGCTACTTATACAAGAGTTAAATGGTAGCTGGAAAAAGTGTGATATCACAAGCTCAAAGTTGTGAGCCCAATCAATTTCATATATGACACTCATACGTTCTTTTACAGTCTATACGCATGGCTAGAGTTTAACACCGCCTCTACTTTTTAAAAGAACCGAACGGCAAAGGAACGTTTATGACAAAATATGCATATATTTAAAATAAAGCGCCAAGTACGGTGAATAATGATAACTATTCATAAAGGATTTTACTTCTAGAATGATATAACAAATTACATAAAAAATTATCTGTATGGCCATGAATTATGTGGGCTACAAGAACTCAACCACATACAAACAAACAAACAAACACACCCACACACCGTACACATAGCTCTGCCACTCACTTTCCAAAGGAAAGTGCAACCCTTTTGGGTGATGTGTTTGACAATGATCAGAGTAATGAGAAACATGGTTTACCTATTCCTGATTTCATAAGGCTAAACTAACTAGTTTACTTTTTCGGTCTCGTGGAATTAAAGCTTTCTTGACGAACCTTGATACTTATGGCGGTGTAACCCCAAATGGCATTTTTCCTTTGTTTACTTAATAAAGATTCCTCAGCTCCTAACCTATTGGTTATTTTCTGAAAGTTAGCAAGAAGATTTTTTTAACACTTGGTAATGAGGCTCAATAATACACAGTATTTTAGAAGTTTAATTCCAGCTTTGACCAAGTTACCGTTTCTAGTCCACTGCAAGACAAAGGCCTCAGACATAACAATTCATGCATGTACTTTACCCCGTTTTCATCATCAGGCTGGCCAGTGCAGATCATCGATGGTACCCGATTTTCGCTTAATCGCTCACAGCAAACCAAATTTGTACGGGTGGCCCTTTACCTATATATATATATATATATATATATATATATATATATATATATATATATATATATATATATATATATATATAATCATTAGCCGTAACTAGAACTATTATAGTCCACTGCAGGACAAAAGCTTCAGCGATGTCCCTCCTCTCGTGTTTGTTCATGGTTTTCTTTCACACTTTATATCTGTAAATGTTCTTAATTCACCAATCCATCGTTTTCTCTTCCTTCCCATGTTTCTTTTACAATATCTTGGGTCTCATTCTAATATTTTTAATGGTCATTCTCATTGTATGCCCTACCCATGTCCATTTCTTTTTCATACTTGTTAGAATATCTTCTACTTTATTTTGCTCTCTTATTCATGTTGTTTGTTATATCGCTTGGAATTATTCCTATTATTATGTACTTACAACGTACTATCGTGTTATAAAAACCAGATACTACCACAGAATCTTTCATGTCAAGTACAGTACTGAATACTGTGCAGTAATGTACGTAGAAACAGTGAGAGAGAGAGAGAGAGAGAGAGAGAGAGAGAGAGAGAGAGAGAGAGAGAGAGAGATTTCTCAAGTTGTATGAAATTTGCAAGAAAACTTGTTACAAAATGTTCCCAGAATGTGGAAATTGCAATTTTAGAGCTAATAAGATAAGAGGTTAAAACTCTGTGGATTTATGTGAATAAAACTGTAAAGGAAAATATATCCATATACCTTTCTCTGATATTGTTCTCTTCAACATGCAATGTCCTTTTTTATCTACAACTTATCGTTGTTACACATATTTTTTAACTTCAAAACGTTCTTAATGAAAAACTCCAAATCAAAACTTTTTAAAAGGTCTATTTCATTTTCTTTTAAATTGAAATAAGGAGGAAAATATAATAAACCCTATTCCTATCTTTAAGAGAACCCAATCAAACAGCCCAGTTCCTTCGAAACTTTCTCCTAAAAAGGAAGCCTTAAAAGTGAATACAAAGAACATTAAGGACTTGTGCCAGACCGAAACTCTTGTGCCTTTAGTCAGCCAGAATAGAAGTTCTTGCACAAGTAAATATCGACGGGGCAACTTCACTTCCCTTCAAAGTTCAAAACAAATTAAGAAGGTTGTTGGGGATGGGTGCACCAATACCAGAGGCCCTTTAACTCAAGTCCTTGGAAACTATCCGCTAAGGCTCTGATGCTAGTTTCACTCTGCTACGACAAAGAAAAAAAATTAGAAATATAGTGGAAAAATAATATGACAATAAATAAATTTATTAAAGTATAAATAAGTTATCAAATAAATTAACGAAATAGATGTAAAAATTACCAAATTGATAATTCAAAAAATTAATTATTTAATAAAATGATAAAAATAAAAATACAAAGAAGATAGAAGTTTCTACCTACAAGCAGAAATCTTAATGAAATGTTCTTTCATGAAATGCTTTAATTTTGTGAAGCAGGTTTTCTAGGACAACACAGCCAATGGGATATATGTCAATGTTGTATATTCATCTTTACCTACACTAGTATGCTTAAAATAGCACGCACGCTAATAAAAACGTGTATAGGCTATATACATAAGTACATATATGTATAAGTTTCTATACCTGTATAGAAACATATATATCATCATCAGCCCTAACTGCTTCGCTGAAGGACAAAAGCTTCAGACATGCCCTTCCACTCCCATCTGTTTATGGTTTTTCTATGCCAGTCTACACCCACAAATTTTCTTAGTACGTCAATCCATCGTTATCTATTCTTTCCTTGCTTCTTTTGCAATCTTAATGTCCAACTATTATCTGTGATTCTCATTAAACGTTCTACCCATGTCCATTTCCATTCCTTACTTGTTAGAATATCCTCTGCTTCTGTTTACTCTCGTATTCATGTTGCTCTTTTTCTGTCTCTTAGTGTTATTCTTTCAATAGCCTTTTGAGTTATAACTAGCGTACGTTCTAAGGCTTTAGTAAGGCTCAAAGTTTCTAATGCTTAAGTTAATACTAGTAGGACCATCTGATTAAATACTTTTCTGTTTAGAGAAAGTGGTATTTTACTTTTCATAATCTCATTTTGTTTACAAAAGCTATCCATTCCATGCTTATCCTTCTTTCAATATTGGTCTCATGTCCTGGGGAAACAGCTGCTTTCTGTCCTAAATATGTATATTCTTTAACAATCTGTAGAGGTTCAGCCATAACCCATATTTGTTGTCTTTCTCCATTCTCATTGAACATTTTCTTAGTTTTACTCGCATTAATTTTCCGTCCTACATTTCTGCTTTCTCTATTCAAATCTTCTATCAGCTTTTGCAATTCCACCTATGATTCACTAAACAGAACTAAGTCATCTGCAAATCTTAAATTGTTAAAGTATTCCCAATTAACGTTAATTCATACATTTTCCCAATATAAATTCTTAAAAGAAAACTTCTAAACATGCTATGAATAATTTAGGAGATGGGGTCTCCCTCTCTAACTCATCTCTCAATCAGAATTTTCTCACTATCTTAATGTAGTTTCAGGATTGCTGTACTCCACGTATAGATACCTTCTCAATATTTGAAGTGCTTTCCTTACAGCTGAAGTTTTGACAGAATCAAAAGCTTTCCCATAGCCTATAAAAGCCATATACAGTACATTGTAGGCTATATATATATATATATATATATATATATATATATATATATATATATATATATATATATATATATATATATATATATATATATATAAAGTATATATAAACATACATGTACATTGTGCGAGTGAGCAGTTAGATTGTAACTGAGAGGAGAAGTGAATGTAACTAAATATTTCAACACATGGCGGGCTTACATACAAGAGTTTCAGTGGAAGAAGGTCACAAAAATTCAAGCACATCAATTCTGTTAACAGTGATGTGTAGAGCAAGATATTTAATAAATGAAAAAAAATACCGTTACAATGTACGAGTGTGTGTGAAACAGGTGCGGTACAACATGCATTTGTGAGGGCTAACTGATTAAAAGGTTTAAAGGTCTCCAATGGGCGGCAGAGGCAAGCGACGGAACAATGTCCAAGACACCAAATCTATAAAATATACAAATGATCAGTACCCAACCACTCTTCACCCAAGATGGGACCAAGGAGGGTCATGCATTATCTATAATAGCTCAGCATGTCGACCTTAATCCGGGATTCCTAGCTCACAAGGATAGTGATATTGCAGAAATGACTAGAAAAGTTGGGAAAGAGTGGGGCTCGAACTCGCGACTCACACATTGTGAGACAGTGACAATTCCAGTAGGCTGCCTAATATTCTTCAATGCACGTCAAGTAAAAATATCATTACAGTACTGATGTTCAAGCATCAATTATAATATCAAAAGTACTTAACGTCTCTATTATAAACACTCTATTATCCACGCATACACTGAAGAAATCTTTTATTCAAGCGATATAAAATACTTCACCTTAATCTGAATTTGATTTTCTATAATGTTTTTTTGTATCGAATACGTTAAGTCACTAGACATATAGATATACTGTAAATGCTAATACTTTAGCAATATGTGTGTCCCAAATGCAAAGGCCAATCCCTGTTAAGAAATATATAAAAAGATAATCGAGATACAATTTCCAATCTGATAAAAAAGGCTTGATAATATACTAAAGATAACAATGACCCATTTGCATGAAACATGAAAATATATTTTTATCAGAAACCTTGCATGAATATATTATCTATCCTTGTTGTTACAGTAATAAAATACGATATAAAAAGAGCTTAAAGTGCAAAATTCCGCTTGCACACCGATGCCGTGGCATTCAAGTGCGGCTTGAATTCCACCAATGGCCGAACATTGTCGACGCTAACGACATACGAGATGATCGTTATTCCCGGCCCAAGAGTTCTACGAGACGGCAATGCCATCGTTAAGATCGCTTCCAAACTCCATCTGAGAGACATAAAACTACCACAAACACTGTAACGTCGATCTGCTTCGATTTGAAACTATGGATCAGCGACCAATAACAGAGGACGAGTATCACCCGAAACTGCTGGCTCTCTACCCGAGACAATAATCAGCAAATGGTTAAAAGAAAAGTCATGCGATCTTATCTCTCCCATGAGATCTTTGAAAAGAGACTTCTTATACTAAGTTTCAAACGAGATTAGAGAACTTCTGTGGTTGTTTTCATTGATATGAAGAAGTCTTGGAAAATTACACTATAATTCCAAACGGTTTAAGTTAATGACATCGAATGATTTATACATTCTTATACTGTATACCTATATGAAGGACCAACTTTATTTAAAATCAAATAGTACCGATCAAATCCAAAATCCTATTTCTAGCTTTCGACAGCATGTGTTACAAAGCTTCTGAACAATAATATTAAGAGTAATAATAGCAATAAAAAACGAAGAAAAATAATAATTATAATTATTACTATTGGAGGAAGCAGCATCCCACTTATTTACATATCCTAAATATATCATTGTAAAAATGTATCATTCCCTTTCGTCATGAGATATGAACTTAATGTTATCGGTATCATTAGACATGATAACTTGCTTCATAGCCTTTTAATAAAAAAAAATAAATATAATAGAGAGCTTACCACGTAAGAAATGTCGAAAATCTATTAATTAATTTGATATAAATATCATAGACACTCATAACCTGATTACCCTATAGCGGGATAAAAAAAATAATTACACTCTAAGATTGATTGATTGATTTAAAGTTTTCTGGCATCCTGATATCTAAGGTCAATGACGCCGATATAATTTATTATCTATAAAAAATAAAAGGATATTCAATTCAAACCATAGAAGTTAAGAAGTCATTATAAAAGTTAAATAGTTTTCAAAGGACCTGCTTCTGAAATAAATCTAAAAATGCCTTACCCTCTAAGCATGAGTAAAAATCATACCAATATATATATATATATATATATATATATATATATATATATATATATATATATATATATATATATATATATATACACATATAGAACAGCGGAATCATTTACGTTTAATCTATTTTAAATTGAATTGTCAGAATTGGGATTTCCCAAAATTTCATTCCTTTCCTCCAAGCCTTTCCATATTAAAATTAGTATCTAGTTTTTCGTAAATAAATTAGCTTTAAGATCAGAAAATAACATTACCATTTTCATGCATTTAAATCTCTCCAGACAATTCTATTATAAATTATGTAAAGATGAAAGGGAATCATTAATAAATGTGTTATTGCCATATAAGAAAATAAGTACGAGGCTGGAAAAAATGTCCATGATATAAAATTTAGGAAAATTTATGTACCCCGTCAAAACGCTTTGACGTCATAGCTAAGTCATGTGTATGAATACAAAACATACCACAAAATATATTCAGACTTAATCTGCATTTGTGAAACAAAGTTCTGTTTGCATGGTAATCTGAAAAGAACAACTGCTGATCTTTAAAATAAAACCATCGCACAAAGCTATACATTTTGCAGGCCTGGACAATCAGGGAATAATAAAACGGATTGGGGAAGGCGAACATAACAGTCTATTTCACTCGTTCTTTCTATCAAAAATAATTTACCAACATCAAACAAAATGTTTATTGTGAAGGGAAAATAAATGACTGGTGATGGAACTACTTGGTATTAATGTTGAAAACAATGTAATGGTTGTTTTCGCTATGAGGTTCTCAAGTAAGAGAATTATACTTCAAAATCTATTATAAAAACAAAGGAGCTTTGTTATTACATCATTAGTAAAGGTCAAGGATAAGGAAAAATGTTACAAATCACTTAGATTTCCATAATGAATTACTATCAAACAGTCCGAAAAATAAACTGAAAAGGAACAAAATGTTAAAATCATTTCCACAAATTATAGGTTTTATCAAATCAATTTTCCACGTGGGATATATATTTCGAAAATAAGGATAAGGAAAAATGTTACAAATCACTTAGATTTTCATAATGAATTACTATCAAACCATCCGAAAAATAAACTGAAAAGGAACGAAATGTTAAAATAATTTCCACAAATTATAGTTTTTATCATGTCAAGTTTTCCCGTGGGATATATTTCGAAAATTTGCATCTCACTAAAAAAAAAGACCTGTTAAATTATTTGCATTTATATATTTAGTCAAGAATGGCACACACAACTTTTCATAGCTGCTTTCTTCCATCGTTACACATCACAAGAGATGTTTTTTTTGCTTATTAGAAAACTTTTAGTAAAGTTTGAGGAGGTAAATGCAGCTTATTCTCCATAATAGAATCTAATCTAATATTTCTTAAATTAATCTTTAAAATTGGATCATGAAACACAAAAGTTACGTCACATCTCTGCCCGGTGATCTTAACCGTAAGTATTTTTTTATTTTCAATAACCCTATTTTTTCTTTTCTTTTAATACTTCACATGGTGAAAACATATACGTATTTTTCTTTAGGCGATCAGTGCCATACTACTCTAGTTAAGCTGACAACGTCCTCAGAAAACTTAATATTTACCTAAAAAATTATAAAAATAAAACACTGGTTGCCGAGAGTATTTACCAATATAGCGCGGGTCGCTGAAAACCACGACCACTACCAGCTTAAGCCTTAATCCGTGATGTCTGTGCGAAATATTTATTACCAAAAAGCAACTGTCAAAATATCTTTCAACCACATCAGCCAGATCCCCACCAATCCATTTAACCGAAAGTAATAATTCAAGTTTATTTACCAAGTACGCACACAAATGTATATAAATGTGTGTGTATGTGTATGTGTATGTGTATATATATATATATATATATATATATATATATATATATATATATGTGTGTGTGTGTGTGTGTGTGTGTGTGTGTGTGTGTGTGTGTGCATGTGTATGTGTAACAATATGCCATAAGTGGCATAGGCCTACAGTGCTGCTACCTAAATTTACTTTTATAAAGAAAGACAAGAATGAAGTAAGACATGCGAGACTTTAAGAGAATATGAAAGTCAATCCTTGGACAATGAACACTACAAAACAAATGCATTTCATTGTTCAGTTCCATTCCCCGCGATTGCATGGACATGATAAATGGAAATGAGGTCACGGGAAATGACTATTACTGAATATGCTCATGGGTTTGCAATATAATGAATTTCTGGCTTCACTCAATCTTCCGCTTAGAATAGAAATTTGATCGTTATACAAGAGAGAGAGAGAGAGAGAGAGAGAGAGAGAGAGAGAGAGAGAGAGAGAGAGAGAGAGAGAGAGAGAGCATCTATAACGTTCAAAACGCTTCCAGAAGACTAAAATTACAGCCCGATCTTTGTCCAGAATGCATCAAGAAAGTTTAAAAAGCTTCCAGAAGACTAAAATTACTTACAGATACAGCAGAGAGAGAGAGAGAGAGAGAGAGAGAGAGAGAGAGAGAGAGAGAGAGAGAGAGAGAGAGAGAGAGAGAGAGAGAGAGAGAGAGCGCATCTATAACGTTCAAAACGGTTCCAGAAGACTAAAATTACAGCCCGATCTTTGTCCAGAATGCATCAAGAAAGTTTAAAAGGCTTCCAGAAGACTAAAATTACTTCCAGATCTTTGCTCATACAGCAAAATGAGAGAGAGAGAGAGAGAGAGAGAGAGAGAGAGAGAGAGAGAGAGAGAGAGAGAGTTCAAATAATGAATATCGATGTGGAATCAAGTATTTTGTATGGCAAAGAATAATAAGAGAAATGGCGAAAAATAAACTATAATCCTCCTAAACAAACATATCGGATAGAACCTACACAGAACTAGCTAGCGTTATATATTTAGAAAGAAATTTCATCTTTGCTCTTCTTAATTAATACCGAGATTTGCTTCGTCACAAGAGAACCAGAAATATTTTTCTCTCGTATTCAGCATCCCATTTTATTTCTCAAGACAATATAATCAGATTTGCATCATTAATTAAATCCAAGAGGAAAAGCACTAACACCAAAGAACTTTATAGAACTAGAACTTTAAGCACCAATTTCAAACATCTCTCTGATGCTGGCCGCTCAAACGGGTTTGAACTTCTGAAGTGACATAATGGAATCCATCATTACGGTCTCCGCCTTTGAACTCCCCCGAGTTTTTCAGTCAGGTGGGGGCATTAACCCCAACCCCTACCAACCCCCCCCCCCCCCACCCCGGCCCGGTATCTGTTTTTCAGTCCCCCTTAAAATAGTATAGCGAGAATAAAAACACTTTAATTGGATATGATATTGATTTATTGGTTTATTATTTTGTTCGCTACTATTTATTTGAAGGCTAGATAATATGATAGCATAATATGACAATTATATAATTATGTTGACAAATACTCAAGTATTTATGCATACACAAATAATTAAATCTTTTATCTAAATGTGAGGTGTGAGTGTTTGGATAAAATTGAATATTTCCTGCTGACAAAGTGGATGTTCAGAAAAAGCATTAAAATACCAAGCGACAAATTCATCTTTCAACTACTGCCTGATATAAGGCCACCTGCATTGAAGTTCACTAACGCTTTGGGAAAGTGGATTATAGCCTCATCACACTAATAATACAAATGCACAGAGTTCTTGCGATTTTCAGTTATTGAAATAAAGAGAAATGCGGATAACTTTTACTGTTTTTATTATGCTCGGGAACTCTTATCATTTTGGCATGGAAATCCCAGAATTCTAAATATTAATATTCTAAAAAAAAAAAACTTATTTCCAACTTTAAATTAAATTATTCATAGAGTTTTACGTAAATACGCAAATGGAATAACTACCACTTCTGCCATGAGTACATGAATCCTGTATTAGGAAAATGTGTAGCCTATATAATGTTTCCAAACAAAATTACAAATTGGAAATGAACGAATAAACTTTATAAGTATTTAAAAAAACTACAAAAATTATAAACACCAAACCAAATGTAAGCGTTATTACTTATATTATCTACCATATCATAATATATTAATCATACTTTTTAAACCTTGCGCCAAATATGCATTAGAACAAAATATCATATACACCTAAAAATAGCTTTATGAAAATATATTAATTTCTAGCATTTGTAGGGCGCTTAACTATCACGAAGAATAACAGTATTTCCTGGAGATGAGAGTATTGTGTAATTAGACTGCAGAGCCATATAAATAATGAAGAGGAGAAAAATAAAGCTGAGATAACCGAGAAATAGTCCTCGAGATACGACCGGAAGAATCTTGAGCTAGCTCTCGAGGTCTCTAGAGCTCAAGAGTTTTAGAGGAAAATCCATCAAGGTCAGCTTGCGGAAAGGATAGAGTGGTTGATCAAGATGCATAAGAATATGTCTCTCTCTCTCTCTCTCTCTCTCTCTCTCTCTCTCTCTCTCTCTCTCTCTCTCTCTCTCTCTCCAATATACACAAAAGTATTTGTGAAACGTTTAGATTGGTATTCTCAGATGAAAAATTAACTAATTGTATAGAGAGAGAGAGAGAGAGAGAGAGAGAGAGAGAGAGAGAGAGAGAGAGATAAATCTTACAAATACTTTAATCCCACTGATACAGTTTTCATTCACATGAATCCTATTGCGTTCAAAATCAGCCTCCCAACAACCAGGTAACTAATTCACTGCTTGATAAAACACGTCCAATCCGTTCCTTTTCTAGCATGGCACGGGGATCGAACCCAAATTCCTTCGTTGTCAACCGAGATCTGTCTTATTATCGTGTCGAGTTAGGTAAGACTAATAGCATCTTGAGAGAAAAGTCTTCCTCTTTTCTGACTGCTGGAAAAAGCAATTTGTAAGTTATAAAAGTAATTCCTATGCAAATACGTGACTAAGCAGCCATTAGCATACAGCACAAAGTTTTACTGAAAATCAAATACTCAGTCACATGAACTCACAAACACATACAGATATATATATATATATATATATATATATATATATATATATATATATATATATATATACATATAAATATACATACAAATAAGTATATATATACAAACACACACACACACACACACACACATATATATATATATATATATATATATATATATATACACATATGTATATGTGTGTGTATATATATATATATATATATATATATATATATATATATATATATATGTATATACATATATATATATATATATATATAAATACATTTTTGCAAGGGAATGAAAGTCGAAAATTCAGAATTGAAAACTTTTTTTTTCGTTAGGTTTGAATGCACACTCTTTATGGGTTCATAAAACAAAGTATGTAACCCAGAATGCTATGTCTGCTACCAATACCATCGCGCATTTCCTAACAAAACAAAATAAGGCGCACAGAAAGCTAAATCTACCTCTCGAGTGATGATCAACTCCTCTTTTTCCACGCCATTGCCTTTTCCGAGAAAAAGGACAGGACACAAAAAATATCCCTAAAATAGGAAAACCACAGAGGGGAAAAGGGGATTTTTTTTGGGGGGGGGGGGGCACGTGAGAGGCTTATCTTGTTAAGAGATGGGATGAACGCGACAGTTGTAGAAAAGTCTGGAGAAAGTAATCTCCATTTTACAAAGCAAGATAAAACGAATTAGTAAAACAACTTGCTCACTGGAGGCAAGATAATACTTCAAGTCGTGGTAAGCTTAATGAATATAAGGAGACGACAAAATCATTACACTAAAGTAAATTACATTTAGCTTCTTACTTTACATTTAAAAGCGATTATCGCCCATACGAGGGAAAAACCAACGCTTGCGTTTCTCTTAGCCACAAGCAGCCCAAGTGTTACGAAATAGGACGGAGTCAGTGTTTGTGTGTAAGTGCAGCCTATGATGCATAGGGGTATATTTCTGGAACGATGTAATCTTTATACTGATAGATATTAATCAAATAATGTGAAAAGGTTCATATTTTGTACCCTAATGTTAAGATTTAAGTCAATATCTAAAATAATTAGGAATATTCTTTATACCAGAGATCAGTGATATCTATTAAAAATTCAGAACTTACTTATGACCCGAGGAAGAGGCAGCAGGGAAACTTATAATTTACCGGTAAATACCGACAGACTTTGAGATAGTTTTGGTCGTCGCAGTTCCTCTGGTATTTAATAATAATAATAATAATAATAATAATAATAATAATAATAATAATAATAATAATAATAATAATAATGATAATAATAAACAGGATATCCAACAGCCAACTAAATAAAAAAAAAAGTAATTATACGTTAAATATATCAACGGGAAGAGGCAAATTCTTTCCTGCTATTACTTAGATAGAATTCTATGTTCGTTAAAATACCTTCATGACTACGTTATTCAAATCAAAAAGTATGAAAATGGAAAAGTGGATTCAATACATCATACCTGGCAAAAATAATTACAAACGCAAGAAACAGATAGATTTGGAACCACTTACTAAACCCTGACATAAACAGAAATATTAATAACGTATAACCTTCTCCATGATATAAGACGTTTATAGAAATTATAAGACTTTTGAAAATAGAGAAAAATCAGGTTTAACAATAAAAGATACATTATATCATATATATATATATATATATATATATATATATATATGTATATATATATATATATATATATATATATATATATATATACACACATATATATATATATATACACATATATATATGTATATATATATATATATATATATTTCATTTCAAGCGTATCTTGGAAGCAGAATCATTGTATTTTCTAAATATAGTTCTCATTCCTTCTACTGGTTTCTTTCACCAACTTGCAGACATCAGTCATCAGACATGGATATATCCATCGATATCTTCTTTTCTGTCATGATGCCATCCATCACTGATATTATCCTACCACCCCAATACGAAAAGCATGATACTACAAGCCCAACAGGGAAAGTAACCCGTACGGAGAGCAAATATAAGATAAAACAAATAAACTAATAAAAGGGCAGTCAGAATTGGGAAAATTCTTATGCAACATTGACACAGAAGTAGCTGGAAGACAGTGCCAGAGAACAATACCCAGGTGAAGAATAAGTAATTTATCTACCGCAAGTTTTTGTCCAAGAAATTAAGATGAGGGCCAGCAGCTGAAGACCAGAAAAGAAAACAAAACTAAAAACATGGTAGAATGAAAGAACTAAAACATTTCCCTAGTGTAGATTGACCACCAAAAATCTCAATATGCCGGTCTTATGCGCAATTGAAGAAAAACAAACAGAATGTGCTTCTTAAAAGTATATTTACAATTAAGAATCGCATCGAAAAATTTTAACTGGTCTATATATAGTTGAAGAGGCACTATCAATGTAAAGGTCTGGACGTCGAGGGGCCACTGTTCTTGAATTCCTTAGAGCCATATTCGAGTTTGGATGGGGTTAAACTTTATCCCCATAATTTACACTATACACTAATTTACCTAGATCTCCATAGTGGGGTTAAGAAATGGAATGGATGAAAAAAGAGTAGCATCACCTGCATAGGAAACAAGCTTGTTTTCCAAGTAAAACCACATGTAGTATGGAAAGTAATTGGATGGAAAACGACCCTGAAAAAATTTAGATAATACACTCCTATAGTCACTCTGCAATATCTTACTTAAAAACCCAATAATGGTGCTAAGGAAAGACCCGCCTTGAAAATAAAGGCCTCACGATTAACATGGTGAAAAGCAGAACTATAATCAAAGAATCACACGAATAGCCAGACCACAATCTCTCTCTCTCTCTCTCTCTCTCTCTCTCTCTCTCTCTCTCTCTCTCTCTCTCTCTCTCTCTCTCTCTCTGGATTTTTTAATGGCAGAATTCCGGGAAATGAAGAAAAGAACATCATATCAGAACAGGAAGGAAGCATGGGAGAATCCATATTATTACCAATATTAAATAATGGGGATGAAACACAAACCATAATAGTAATGAATGCACAGGGTTTAGTCACGAGTAACTCTAAAAGGAAAATAGAGTTCTTAGAAGAACTAACCCAAATTGAAAAAATAGATATATTAAATATAAGTGAAACATGGTATTCCCAAGAGACTGACAGTGATGACCAGATAAAGGGTTTCCAAACTTATAGATCAGACAGAAAAAATAGGAATCAAGGGGGAACCGCAATATATGGAAGAGACATAAATCAAGGAAAAGTATGTGAAAAATACAGCAACACAGACTGTGAATTGATTGCGGTAGAATTTGAATTTGAAAAACTAATGAATATTGTAGTTTACAGACCCCCAAACACTAAGGAGTTTGACATAATCATAGAAAAAATAGATGATATATGTAGAAACCATAAAGACTGGAATATACTCCTATCCGGAGATTTTAACTTTCCTTTCGTGGATTGGAAAGAACGGATAGAAGAAAGTGGTTGCATGTATACATATAAAAAAGATAGTAATAGTAGCGCAGAAGATAAGAGGCAATTTGAAAAGCTTCAAGATATGCTATTAGAACATAATATGCAACAAATAAACCACATTCCAACAAGAAAGGAAAATGTCCTAGATCTAGTATTTGTGAATGAGGTGAATTATGTTAAAGAAATAATAGTGTATAACACGGGAATTTCAGACCACAATGTCATGGAATTGATAGTCCATTCCAAAGCAAGTGATCGCAGAATTAATAAAAGCACAAAACTTTGGGAAGGATATGGAAAATATAATTTTTACAGTAAGAATATAAAATGGTCAGAAATAAATGAAGAACTGAATAAAGAATGGAAAAATGTATTTGTAAGTGATAATATACAGGTAAATACGGACATACTGTACAATATACTGGAGAAAATTGTTGAAAAATATGTACCGAAAAAAAACAATAAACAAAAGACGTGCATACCAAGAGACAGAAGGATCTTATTTCAGAAAATTAGAAAGTGGAAGAAAAATCTTGCAAAAGAAAAAATTGTGTGGAAAATGAGGGAAATAAAATGTAAGATAGAAAATGCAGAACAAAAGATTATACAGTCGAAAGAAAGTGAAAAAAGGGACTTAGAAGAAAGGACACTTCAAAATATAAAAAGAAACCCCAAAGTACTTTACTCCTATGCAAAAAAGATGAATAAAGGGAGATTAGAAATAGGCCCTCTAAGAATTAAAGGACGGCTAACGAATGAAAAAAAGGAAATATGCAACATATTAGCAGAAAAATATAAGAGTGAGTTCACACCAAGAATTGCGAATGAGAATAATGAAACAGAAATGAGAGAAGAAAATGTTGAATATCTAACGGATATAGATATTAATGAAGCAGATATTGTCACGGCTATAAACGAAATTAAAAATGGATCGGCAGCCGGACCAGATGGAGTTCCAGCGATTTTGTTAAAAAAAACTGCAAACACTATCGCGAAGCCGCTTGCAATAATGCTAAGACAAAGTGTAGATATGAGCGAGATATATGTTAAACATAAATTAGCTTATATAACCCCTATCTTCAAAAGTGGATCAAGACTAGAGGCAAGCAATTATAGACCTGTTAGTCAAACATCACATATTATGAAAGTGTATGAGAGGGTAATAAAAAAGAAAATAATGAACCATTTGGTTAAGAATAATTTGTTTAATATGGGTCAACACGGTTTCGTGCCTGGAAAAAGTACACAGACCCAACTGATAGTACACTATGAAAACATATACAAAAATATGATAAATGAAAAAGACACAGATGTGATCTATCTAGATTTTGCAAAAGCCTTTGACAAGGTAGACCATAACATATTGGAGAAAAAAATGAGAAAGCATAATATTGTGGGAAAGATAGGAAAATGGGTAAAAGAATTCCTGCAAAACAGAAAACAGATAGTGGTTGCAAATGACGAGAAATCAGATGAAGCCCAGGTAATATCTGGTGTGCCACAAGGTACGGTATTAGCTGCACTGCTGTTTGTTATTATGATCTCAGACATAGACTGTGATGTTGAAAACTCCGTAGTGAGAAGTTTCGCCGATGACACAAGAATAAGTAGAGAAATTACTTGTGATGAAGATAGGAACTCACTACAAAGAGATCTAAACAAAATATATGAATGGGCGGAGATAAATAGGATGGTATTTAACTCCGATAAATTCGAATCAGTAAATTATGGAAACAGAGAAGGAATGGTATATGCATACAAGGGACCTAATAATGAGACAATCACAAACAAGGAAGCAATTAAAGACCTTGGTGTAATGTTAAATAGGAATATGTTATGCAACGACCAAATAGCAACACTGTTGGCTAAATGTAAAGCAAAAATGGGAATGTTATTCAGACACTTTAAAACAAGGAAAGCTGAACACATGATTATGCTTTACAAAACTTATGTACGTAGTACACTCGAGTACTGCAATGTGATATGGTACTCACACTACCAAAAGGATATTGCGCAAATAGAGAGTGTACAAAGGTCCTATACTGCTAGAATAGAAGAAGTTAAGGACCTTGACTACTGGGAAAGACTGACATTTTTAAAACTATACAGTCTAGAAAGGAGAAGAGAACGCTACATGATAATACAAGCATGGAAGCAAATAGAAGGAATTACTGAAAACATCATGGAGCTAAAAATATCAGAAAGAGCAAGCCGAGGTAGATTAATAGTGCCAAAAAATATACCAGGTAAACTAAGAAAGGCGCACAGGACATTAATCCACTACGCACCAGCATCGATAATGCAGCGACTATTTAATGTGCTGCCAGCTCATCTAAGAAACATATCAGGAGTGAGCGTAGATGTGTTTAAGAATAAGCTCGATAAATACCTAAGATGCATCCCAGACCATCCAAGACTGGAAGATGCAAAATACACCGGAAGATGCATTAGCAACTCTCTGGTGGATATACGAGGTGCCTCACACTGAGGGACCTGGGGGAACCCAAACAAAAAATAAGGCAATAAGGTAAGGCTCTCAAGCGAGAGAGCTTCTGATGATGCCCTTGGGGAAGAGGGCGTCATGGAAAAGTAAGTGTACAGTAAGTAGGATGAACAGGCTACAACCGCCACGGCGCTGCCTGGAGGGTTGGCGCCGCTAGACGTCCTTGTGAGAGGGGATCTCTCTCTCTCTCTCTCTCTCTCTCTCTCTCTCTCTCTCTCTCTCTCTCTCTCTATATATATATATATATATATATAGTGTGTATATATATATATATATATATATACATACATATATACATATACATACACATACTGTATACATATATATATATATATATATATATATATATATATATATATATATATATATTTATATAGCCTATATATCATAATTATGGTATAAATGGAACTAGGAGTAAGGAGGGTTTACTTGCATAAAAAAAAAACGTTACAGCTCAGGCGTCTAATGGTAAAAAAAAGAAAAAAAAGATATTTATATATCATGGACGGGAGACTAATTTCTTAAAACATTTCAGTTCCTACCCTACCCGACTAGGCAATTTTCGGTCTGGTTTGTTAACAATTGAAAAATAAATTGCGTCTGTCAAAACTTCTAAAGTTATATGCTGTCTAAACAGAGCACTTAATTCGCCTGACGAGGTTAAGGAAATTTACAAAATTAAATGGCTGCTGAAAATAAATAAAAGATGAAAAAAAATCAAGAAGTAAGTATTTAAACGTATCAAATTTTGTCCAAACAAAACAGATAAATCTGAGTATTCTTAAAAAGAGAGAGAGAGAGAGAGGAGAGAGAGAGAGAGAGAGAGAGAGAGAGAGAGAGAGAGAGAGAGAGAGAGAGAGAGAGAGAGAGAGAGAGAGAGAGAACCTATTAAATGTTTTCGGAGAGAAAACAGAGATAGAAAATGTATCCCAAAAGACATTCCATCTGGAAACGTAATTAGGGAACCTCTTCGAGGACCCAGATGGAAAAGCAACAACGTTTCCTCGTTCCGATTGAAAGTTTGAGAAAGTCCGTATGATTATTCGACTGACAGCCAATCACTGAATGAATACCTTTCAGTTTGGCTGAGCGAACAAGTAAATTTAATTATTTCTTCTCAAGCAGCTTTGCCTCTCGAAGAGGAAAAAAACTTGGGGTCTTTTGTATTCTGATCAAGTCACTTTATATGCATATATATACTGTGTGTATATATATATATATATATATATATATATATACATATATACATATATATATATACATATATATATATATATATATATATATATGTGTGTGTGTGTGTGTGTGTGTGTGTGTGTGTATGAAAAACAACAAAATATCGTGCTCCAATAGAAAAAACATTTCTATCTCATTCTGGGATCGAACCCTAGCCCTTTCTATTGATAGGCAAGGTCATTACTAATCACGCCACTGGCCTCTGGTGGCGTATACATCATAATCTCTGTTAAACATTTCTGGAAGATATCAGATGAATGACCATTATACGTTACGCAATGGTGCACTTATTCACAGTTTGGTTTTATCAAATCTTGATATATACCTTGAATTCTGGATGTACCATACCTTCTGAAATGACACATCACAACAAATATCTTGACCATGTGAGACATGAACGTCTAATGTGATACCTAGTTAAAAGCTGGCCAGTAAATATGAATAGAAAATTAATGTTCCAAATGCTTAATCAATAATGTCTACATTTAACTATAACGATGAAAATATCGCGAATGCTAATGTTGTCTAGAAAGTTTGGACGTAGTGGTTTATGAGAATAACAGTAGATAACTAAGCATATAGCGATGAGATTTATACATTCCAATAAATAGCAGATGGCTTATATTGATGCGTCTTTATATAGGAAGATCCATCAATCAATCAAAAGAGTGAGAGAAAAAAAGAGAAATTCCGATTTATTTTCATGAAAATGTTGCCTTTATATCTACCATATCTCCAAAAAGGTTGTTTAAAAAAAACATACATTCGCAGACGCATGTGCTCACACAAACATTCATTAACACACGGACGGAGGAGTGGAAAAATTCAAGTGACACCAAAAACCAGATGTTGCCTGCACTTGAAAACTTCGAAATTTCACAAACAGAATCAACAGAAATAAAGTTTGTTCGAGATCAATAAAACGAACTCTTGTTCCAATAAAGAAAGGCAGCTGAAAAACTTCTCACCCCTGAGAATTCACAACATTGCAAAGCAGTCCAACGAGCCTTTCGCTGTGAACTAACTTTCATGTCACCAAAACTTTTGCAACATTCTTCTTTCTGAAAACTGTAAGGAAGAGCGAGTGAGAAGTGGGACTGCATGTAAATAATGGAGAGTAAGAGTGGACCAAAAGATGGCCACATCACCAGAGAAGCAAATGTTTTTAGTATTTTATCATTGTACATACGGACGAATATAAAAATGTTCTAAACTCCAATATCACTGCAAAGAACTTTACTGTTAAATTCAAATATCAGGGTCTTGTTATTATTATTATTATTATCATTATTTTATTATTATTATTATTAAGCTACAACCCTAGTTGTAAAAGCAGCATGCTATAAGCCCTGGGGCCCTAGCAGGGAAAATAGCCCAGTGAGGAAAGGAAACAAGAAAATAATAATTCAAGAACTGTAACAACATTAAAATAAATATTTCTTATATAAACTATAAACTTTAACCAAACAAGAGGAAGAGAAACTAAACAGAACAGTGTGCCGAGCGTACCCTTAAGCAAGAAAACTCTAACCCAAGACAGTGGAAGACCATGGTACAGAGGCTATGGCACTACACAAGACTAAAGAACAATGGTTTGATTTTGGAGTGTCCTTCTAGAAGAGCTGCTTCCCATACCTAAAGTCTCTCTTCTAACCTTATCAAGAGGAAAGTAGCCACTGATCAATTACAGAGCAGTAGTTAACCTCTTGAGAGAAGAAGAATTGTTTGGTAATTTCAGTGTTGCCAAATGTATGAGGAAAGAAGAGAATGAGTAAAGAGTATGCCAGATAATTCGGTGTATGTGTCGGCAGAGATGAAATAAGCCGTAACCTGAGAGAGGGATCCAATGTAGAACTCTCTGGCCAGTCAAAGGACCCAATAACTCTCTAATGGTAGTATCTCAACGGGTGGTTGGTGTTGGCTTACAATAGCGTGTGGTACCTCTTTTCCGTACAACATGGAAGTGAGTAATCGATTTCTGAGGTCGGTTGTGTGATTAGAGGTGAAATTCTTGGTCAAAAGTCAAGCTCAATGCCAGTTTACGATTATTGAGGTTACTGACCTGAAGAATTAATTTTTGCGGTATATTTTGTGATTCAGGAGCAAAGTCAGGATTAGTTATCACATTCAAAGTCCTTTTGGTTAAATATAAAATTTACGTAATGATAAGGACATTTCCAGAATTTAAGAACCTTATGTTTAGATCTAACCCAACAATGATATCATCTGATAATGCAGGTCAATGATGAGTGATTTCCCAAATATTGAAAATGACTGTTCAAGTAAAATGCCATTAGAGGTGTGTTCTATGAGGAAATCAGTTGTGTGGACATCAAAAAAAAAAAAAAAAAAAAAAAAAAAAAAAAAAAAAAAAAACCGTTGATTTAATGCTGATCATGCTTATGAAAGGCAAGGTATATATCACAAAAAGTTCAGATATCCATAATGACAGTAGTCTAACTGAATATATCTTTTAGCAGAGGTAATTGTATTTACATGAGCACAAAGAACATCATCCGACGGAGTCAATTTAGTACTGGTAATCATTGGGACGAGTTTCAATTACAACATCATTCTAATTTCCAAAGTTGAACAATCACAGGGGACGCCCTCATGCTGCGTGGCCTTCGGTCTACTATACCTTCAGGAAAACTGCTATGAGGAAAATCGAGCCTTTTGTTGTTCTGCTTATTCTCAAATACATCAGCCATCAGGGTTACCTGTTCCTTTGGACAATGAAAGGCATCTGATGTCAGTAAAGGAACAACAATTAAGTTTACACCAAAGAGTGCAAATTTGAGAGTAGGCCACCCTTAATGTTCCAGGTTTATACCCGATTTTTTTTTTCTACTGTGTTCCTTTTTAGCGGGTGCAGATTATGGAACTACTTAACTTCTTCGCATAATTTTTCCTTAATAATGCTTAGATCATGGGTTACCTAGCTTTCTAAATCTTTATGCCTATACTAATACATCTAGGACATGAGATTAGTCACCTTCCGTCCATTTGTATTAAACTTTTACATAAACTACTCGGTTTTCCTAATTAGTTAGTCATTAATATGGACTAGATCAGGGACTAATTAGCCTTATAACCCTTGCCCTTACCAGTTATTATATTATGAAACAACTGATCTTCCTCTAATAATTTTAAGTTGATAAGATTTAGATCGTAGGGCTTGTTAGCTCTCTCTCATTAAATTCTTATTCAATGCGACTTAGATCATCATGCTACAAATCCTCTCAATTCACGTGTCATTTGATAACACTTATACCAAGGCACTACCCAGTCTCTTTATGAGAGGATATAGATCGTCAGGTTATTTAATTTCAATCTCTTCACCTGATTTGTTCTTGAATAAACATAGATCAGAGGATGTTTAGCATTCATCTCCTCACTTGATTTGTTCTTGACCAGACATAGAATAAGGAGCATTTCATCGATTATTTATTTATTCTTACAAGAACAAACTTCATGTGGAGATTTTTGACAATTAAAAAATTGACTTAAAATTTACTTTAAAAATTGATTTAGTTGACCTAGAGCCTAAAGATAAACCAGTACGCGCCGCCCTACCACATCCCACATTCTGATTTCTCAAGGACAGTAAGGGTGGATTCTAATCAATACTATATTGCCGTGAATATGGTACATTCATAACCCACAAATTGTGTCTCCAACTTTTCCAATAAGGTGCAACAATCTTAATAACACTTCGATCATAAGGTTATTTACTATCCAATTTTCATTTTCCTATGGTCATAGAACATGGAACTATTTAGCTTTATCCTTTCATTTGTTCTTAATAAGACCTAAATCCTGGAGTTATTTAGTCTCCCAAAATCATTTGTCCTTCCTAAGACTCCGATAAAGGGGCCAATTAATATTCTCAAGCTAACTATTCATAATAAGACTTAGATCATTAGATTTATCAGCTCCTCAATTCATTTGAAGTCTCCGATGATGTAATTATCAGGTAATTTTAATTATACAGATTACGTGTGAATCTAAATTTGAAAGCATAGCTGCAGAATCTCTCACCACACTCGATGAGCTCAGGAACATCAAGTATCTCATGTTAAATTAAATATCTTGATACTATGGATAAACCATTATCAAAAGGAAAAAAAAAATCTGAACCATATTTGTAGCTGTAGTGCAACATCGTCCATGACAAATAAGCTTTGTACCTTTGACTATGTGTCCTTAACAAGTTAGTTCTTTATCATTACATCAATGTATTAGTACTAAAAAAAATTCAGAGGTTTTACAATAACAATATCGATAATCTTGAAAATAAATCAAATTTAAGTAAACCTTACGGAAAAGATTCCTGAGGAAGGAATCTAGTTTCAATGCTGTCGAATAGAAATGAATGGAATATCTCAATTCTTTGATTTGAAAGAATAAAGCGAACTTGAGCTTTAAAGAAAAGTTTATCCTATAACATACACTGTGAAACTTTCAGAGAGTTGAAGATAACACAGCCTTTTAATTAAGATGAGGCCCAATTGCTTTTGGCGTTCTAAATGTATTCAACAGGAAGACGCAAAGAGGCAAAATTCTCAAAATTAACAGAAAGTTTAGCATATGAGTAAGCGTTCATGCAAAGTTTTAATTCCTAACCGTTTTGGTATTCATCTTAAGCAATTGGCAGGGTGTAAAAAGCATAGAGAAAACACCCAAATTATTGAGTGGTTTCATCTAGATATATGTTCCCAGGAGCTTCATCAGAAAAAAGGTATTATTCAGCAATGGTAAGGAACGTACCTTGAAATAATATATATATATATATATATATATATATATATATATATATATATATATATATATATACATATATATATATATATATATGTATATATATATAGTGTGTGTGTGTGTAAATATCAACCACAATGGCATCTAATACCGAATTTTACCTTGGGAATACATATCCACTGGAATTCATTTATGGTAATAGCTTGCTGACTGGGCAGAGATTCGAACTCTTGCCAATCAGCCGAAACCATGCCTGCGAGGACTCTACCAACTGAGCTATCAAGAAAGATAGCTCAGTTAGTAGTCCTCGCAGGCATAATTTCGGCTGAGTGGCAAGAGTTCGAATCTCTGCCCAGTCAGCAAGCTATTACCATAAATGAATTCCAGTGGATATGTATTCCTAAGGTAGAATTCGGTATTAGATGCCATTGAGGTTGATATTTACACACACACACACACACACACACACACACACACACATATATATATATATATATATATATATATACTGTATATATATATATATATATATATATATATATATATATATATATATAAAACAGATGCGGTTGCTTCTAGTCCACTGCAGGACAAAGGCCAAAGACATGTCCTTGTTCATGTCTGGGTTTTGGCCGTTATCATAATTATGCTGGTGTAACAATTTCATATTTTCATAAGCTTTACAAATGATTACGGTACAAGTGAATTTACATTTGCTACTACTGTAGTATATCTCAAATTGAGAGAATTCATGGCACGCATAGGTTACGGTATTCTTATATATCAATTACATCAATAAAGAATCGTTTACTTCCATCATTTACATGCCTGATTGCTGCAATATTGTCTTCTATATAACGAGCTTTACAAGGGGTATAATTCATATTACGAAACATTTTGGTCTCTGTGTTTTCTGATCCATAAGTCACTCCACTTCACCAAGCTATTTGCAATTAGTGATGAAGAGTTCATACAGACGTATCGGTGTTGTAACAAAGGCAAAGCGTTTATTCCATTTTTCTTGTTCGTTCTTTCATTAGGAAGCTACAATTTACAATATTTTTTTTTCCTTGCACCAGTATCACGTTACCATTATAAATGATGAAATCAAAATAACTGTAATTGGAAGGCTTTTAGAAAAACTATAATTATATCAAAATAACTATATATATTTGATATGAATATATAAAAGTTATGAAATCTATTTTATCGTTATAAGCAATAAATCATGTTATTCATGAATATGAGGTAAAAATGGAAGTAATAATCATTCGACAATGATTTGTGGTAAAATATATTGTGTGTATGCATACAACGAGATTATTAAAAATAAACTATGAGGAGATGTTAGGTTTAAATATCACAGGCATCATTACAGTTAAATAAATATAGTTAACAATGAAGAACAGCACACATCTCATCCTACTAGAAAAACAAGTCATAAAGATATGCAATATTCCCCTTTTATATGAGGCCATGAATTCCACATTCAGCTCATGAAACGTAACTGCAATGGTAGCTTATTGCAAAATATGCTCTTATTTTCTCAAAACTACTTATTTTTTTCAAAAAGACAGAAGTGCCTTTTACAGTTTTATTGATCAAGACATGACTGAAATTAATTATTCCTCACAGCCTCTTATGACAAACACAAAACGATACAATCCAATTATAAGTAAACATATTTCCGAAATTAAGCTCTGTAAACACCACATAAATACTAAATATATTTTCCGTCCACTAATTTCTCTCGTTGGAGGTGTTTATGTACACGAGATATTAACACTATGCTAATTTCTTAGTATATAATCACAGTTATAGCCCTGAAATTCATGCTTCTAATAAAAGACATTACAAAATACAATGTGAAATTCATTACAGATGCAGTGAATAACTATTACCACCATCATAATCTTTATTATTATCATTATTATTACCACCATTATCATTATTACTATGGTAACGATAA